>NC_058520.1:336792018-337092935 GCF_904849725.1 Hordeum vulgare subsp. vulgare | reverse complement strand
ACACGTCGCTTGGCCACTCGCAAGCTCGAACTTCTGCCACTCGAGGGACCAGATACTTAGGCTTCTTCTCACTCCCATCATCCTTCGGGTCACGGCTTGAAGAGCCTCTTAAGAACCTCCTCATCTTTTCCCTTTTCTATCTCTCAAAATTTCTGAAATTTTTTGTGATTCTAAGGAAAAGTGAACAAGGCTCAACGAAACTCGTAGAACTACTCCCACAAGTGCCTAGAGGCCATAATACGCATCAAAACTACTTGGGACCAGCTAAAATCAGCATGCAAAGCTCAAGCACATGGTCACCAAGGCAGCAAAAATACGCGGAGTATAAGGCACTAGAGCATAAACTAATTGGACCAATGGAGGAGTCACTTACCAAGGAGTAATTTCCCCAGAACAGTTTGGAGAATGGTGATTTGAGCAAAGAGATCGAAAATCCCAGCAATAGGAGCAAAAACACGGGTTTGAGCTGCGAAACGATTTTTTCTGGAGGTAGGAGAACCAGATGAGAGCAAGAATGAGTGGAGGGGGTGCCTGTGGGCCCCACAAGCCTGGGTGGCGCGGCCAGGGGGTGCCCGCGTTGTCAGGGCATCTGGCCCACTGGTGCAGCCCCCAGACAAACTATTCGTCTCAGTATTTTTCAAAAAATCCAGAAAAAACCATACTTGATTTTCAGGACGTTCGGAGAACTTTTATTTTCGGGGTACTTTTCTACCGGACGCTAAAACAGAAAACAGGGAAAACTAAACTAAATCTATCATTTTTCTTCTAAGCAACCTAAAGTGAAAGCTTGGAACAGAGGTTTGTGACTCCTCGATTCATCCATCTCATGGTCATCGAAAGAAATCCGTCAGTGAGGTTGATCAAGTCTCTTTGACAAACTTTTTCGAATCGCAAAAAGAGAACGAGAATTCTTGAATAGTCACTAGGTCACCTCAATGGGGATGTGTATTTCCCCAACAAGCAAATCATACTTCATCTTGACACGAGGAATAGGGCATTCAACGCTCCCAATAAGAATCGATGAAGTTTTTTTGATAGCATTGATGCAATGTGCTCGATATTGTTTCTTCGGAAAGTGCACCGTATGCTCATTACCGATGACATGGGAAGTGACATTGCCTTTGTTGCAATCTATAACAGCCCCTGCAGTGTTTAAAAAGGGTCTTCCGAGGATGACTGCCATGGCATCATCCTGAGGAATATCCAAGATAACAAAGTCTGTTAAGATAGTGACATTAGCAACCACAACAGGCACATCCTCGCAAATGCTGATAGGGAAAGCAGTTGATTTGTCGGCCATTTGTAGAGAGATTTCAGTGGGTGTCAACTTATCCAGTTCAAGTCTATGATAGAGAGAGAGAGAGACATAACACTAACACCGGCTCCAAGATCTCATAAAGCAGTTCTCACGTAGTTACCTTTAATGGAGCAAGGTATAGTGGGCACACCGGGATCACCTAGTTTCTTAGGAGTTCCACCCTTGAAGGTATAATTAGCGAGCATGGTGGAAATCTCAACCTCAGGTATCCTCCTCTTATTAGTCACAATATCTTTCATGTACTTAGCATACGGAGACTTTTTTAGCATATCTGTCAAATGCATCTGAAGAAATACAGGTCTGATCATTTCAACAAATCGCTCAAAATCCTCATCATCCTTTTTATTGGATGGTTTGGGAGGAAAGGGCATGGGTTTCTGAACCCATGGTTCCCTTTCTTAACCATGCTTCCTAGCAGTGAAGTCATTCTTATCGTATCTTCTATTCTTAGGCTGTGGGTTATCAAGATCAACAGGTTCAATCTCCACATCCTTTTCATTGCTAGGTTGAGCATCTTCATGAACATCACTATTGATATTATCATTAGGATCATGTTCATCACCAGATTGCGTGTCGGCATCAGAGACAAAGACATCGTTTGGACTCTCAGGTGTAGCAGCAAAAGGGTTGCTAGCGTGCAGGTTCCTATCATCTTTCTTCTTCTTTCTAGGATGACTAGGTGCATCAGTGCTAACTCCTTGAGAATCTTGTTCAATTCTCTTAGGATGACCCTCAGGATACAAAGGTTCCTGGGTCATTCTACCGCCTCTAGTGACGACTCTAACGGAATTGTCATTCAACTCATTGAGCAAGTCATTCTGAGCTTTAAGTACTTGTTCTACCTGAGTAGTAACCATAGAGGCACGTTTACTCAGAAGCTTAAGATCATTGACGTTTCTGTCCACACAAGCACTTAAATGACTAACCTACGAGCATTATGCTCCAATTGTGTGCTAACATAATCATTGAAACTCTGTTGTTTGGCAACAAAGTTATCAAATTCATCCATGCATAGGCTAGCAGGTTTATCAAAAGGAATATCACTCTCATCAAACGTACACAGAGAATTTACTTCTACTACCTGTATCGGGTTATCGAGACCATGGATCTCTTCGATAGGTCGTAGATTTTTGACATCTTCAGATTTAATGCCTTTCTCTCGAATAGATTTCTTGGCTTCGTGCATATCTTCAGGACTGAGGAATAGAATACCTCTTTTCTTCGGAGTTGGCTTAGGAGGTGGTTCGGGAATAGTCCAAGCATTCTCATTGCACAAGATGTTATTCAATAGAATCTCAGCTTGTTCTACAGTTCATTCCCTAAAAACACAACTGGCACAACTATCTAGGTGGTTTTGGAAGCATCGATGAGTCCATTATAGAAGATATCAAGTATTTCATTCTTCTCAAGAGGGTGATCAGGCAAAGCATTCAGTAGCTGGATGAGCCTCCCCCAAGCTTGTGGGAGACTCTCTTCTTCAGCTTGAGCAAAGTTGTATATTTCCTGCAAGGTAGCTTGCTTCTTATGGGCAGGGAAATATTTTTCAGAGAAGTAGTAGACCATATCCTGGGGGCTACACACACAACCACGAGCAAGAGAAGTGAACCAGGTCTTAGCATCATCCTTTAGCGAGAAAGGAAACAGCTTGAGGATATAGTAGTGGCGGATCTTTTCCTCACTCATGAATAGGGTGGCTATATCGTGCAGTTTGGTAAGATGGGCTACAACCATTTCAGACCCATAACTGTCAAAAGGATCAGATTCGACCAGAGTGATTAACTCAGGGTCGACAAAGAATTCATAATCCTTATCGGTCACAAAGATAGGCGAAGTAGTAAACTTCGGGTCGTATTTTATCCTAGCGTTCAAACATTTTTCTTTCCACTTGAGCAGTAATTTCTCAACATCATAGCTATCATTACACGCAAGAAAGTCCTTAGCTATCTCTCCCTCCATAACATAGTGTTCAGGCATAACAGGCAATTCAGGCATAGTAGCAGGTTCTACTTCAATGGTATCAGCGGTTTCAGAAGTATCATCACGTCTAGCAGCAACTCTAGCAATATGTGCATCAAGGAATGCACCTAGTGGCAAAGCAGTATCAGGCATAGCATCATCAGGCATAGTATCAAGCATAGCATCATCAGGCATAGTATCAAGCATAGCATCATCATAAGCATCATAGGCAGCAGAAGTAGCATCATCAAGCACATGCGACATATCAAGATTTCTAGCAGGAGGTGATGTCGCAAACTTACTCATAACTGAAGGTGAATCAAGTGCAAGCTAGATGGCAGTTCCTTACTTGTCCTTGTAGTGGAAGGCAAGATTTCAGTTCTTGGATCTTTCAGATTCCTCATAGTGATCAGCAGACGTCAATCCCAAGTGACTCAGAGAATATAGTTGGGCTTCCCAGGCAACGGCGCTAGCAAATAGTCTTGCTAACCCACAAGTGTAGGGGATCGCAACAGTTTTCAAGGGTAGAGTATTCAACCCAAATTTATTGATTCGACACAAGGGGAAGCGAAAGAATATTCTCAAGTATTAGCAGCTGAGTTTGTCAATTTCAACCACACCTGAAAGATTAGTGTCTGCAAGCAGAGTATCAGTAGCAAAGTGGTATGATAGCAACGGTGCCAGAAAAAGATGTGTTGACGGCAGACTATTCCTAACTTGTTGTATCAATGGCGCCAGTAAATAGCACGTGGACGGGGGACTATTCTTCCCCGGCAATGGCTCCAGAAAAGTCTTGCAACAAGTAACAGCAGTAGTGACAGCAGTAGCAAGGAACAGCAGTAGTGACAGCAGCAGCAAGTAACAGCAGAGTAATAGCAGTAGCGACAGCAGTAGCAGCAAAGTAACGTAGCAAAGACCAGTAGTAAAAGACTCGTAGGCAACGGATCGGTGATGGATGAGTATACCGGATGTGATTCATCATGTAATAGCTATAACACTGAGAGATAAGTAACTAGTTCCCGTTCGTCAATCTAATGTAGGCATGTATTCCGTATGTAGTCATACGTGCTTAGGGAAAAGAACTTGCATGACATCTATTGTCCATCCCTCCCGTGGTAGCACGGTCCTAATGGAAACTACGGGATATTAAGGTTCTCCTTTAATAAAGAACCGGACCAACGCATTAACACGTGGTGAATACATGAACTCCTCATACTATTGTCATCTCCGGGAGTGGTTCCGGCTATTGTCACTTCGGGGTTGCCAGATCATAACACATAGTAGGTGACTACAACTTGTAAGACAGGATCTAAAACACACATATATTGGCGACAACATAATAGGTTCAGATCTGAAATCATGGCACTCGGGCCCTAGTGACAAGCATTAAGCATGGCAAAGTAGTAGCAACATCAATCTCGGAACATAGTGGATACTAGGGATCAATCCCCGTCAAAACTAACTCGATAACATGATAGATCTCATCCAACTCATCACCATCCAGCAAGCCTACGATGAGATTACTCACGAACGGTGAAGAGCATCATGGAACTGTTGATGGAGGAAGGTTGATGATGACGATAGCGACGATTTCCCCTCTCTAGAGCCCCAAACGGACTCCAGATCTGCCCTCAAGATGAAGAACAGGAGGTGGTGGCACCTCCGTATCGTAAAACGCGATGAATCCTTCTCTCTGATTTTTTTCCAGGCGAGACGGAATATATAGAGCTGAATTTGGGGAAGGTGGAGCCACGTGGGCCCCACAAACCCTCATGTCGCGACCAGGGGGTTGGCCGCGGCCCAAAGGCTTGTGGCCCACTGGCACACCTCCTCCGGTGGATCTTTGCGCAGGTATTTTTCATTAATTCCAGAAAAAATCTCCATAAATTTTCAGGTCATTCCAAGAACTTTTATTTCTGCACAAAAACAACACCATGGCAATTCTGCTGAAAACAGCGTTAGTCCGGGTTAGTTCCATTCAAATCATGCAAATTAGAGTCCAAAACAAGGGCAAAAGAGTTCGGAAAAGAAGATACGACGGAGACGTATCATGCATCGAAACTCCAGAAATCCAAAGTTGTTCCACATGAGTCCACCATACCTACCTATATATATGAGGTATTACCGTGCCATTCCAAGTAAATTTGCATGTGCCACCTCCAAATATTCCAATAAACATCTCTTTTGAGTACTCGTACCACTCATGGAGTGATGGGGCGGTCAGTATCTTCCATGCGAAGCACATTATTCTCAAGATAGGCGTTTCTTCGCCTCTGACTGCACAAAAGAGGTTGGTAAAAAGGATGCCCAGTCCTGCATAATAAAAAATAATTAAACAAAAATCCTGGGACAATTGATATGTTGAAGGGCACCCATGAATTTGGCTAGCCATGGGTTGTGTTTGGATGGTGGAAAAGGAGTCAACTTTATATTTCCGATTGTCCCTAGTAAGCCTCTAGTTGACTAGCTCGTTGGTCAAATATGGTCAAGGTTTCGTGGCCAAATACATGAGATATCATTTGGTAAAGGGATCACATCATTAGGAGAATGATGTGATGGACAAGACCCAAACTATGAACGTAGCATATGATTGTGTCAGTTTATTGCTACTGTTTTCTGCATGTCAATGTATCTATTCCTATGACCATGAGATCATGCAACTCCCGGACACAGGATGAATACCTTGTGTGTATCAAACGTCACAACATAATTGTGTGACTATAAAGGTGCTCTACAGGTATGTCCGAAGGTGTCTGTTGGGTTGGCGTGCATCAAGATTGGGATTTGTCACTCCGTGTGACAGAGAGGTATCTCGGGGCCCACTCGGTAATACAACATCACAACAAGCCTTGCAAGAAATATGACTAAGGAGTTAGTTACGGGATCTTGTATTACGGAACGACTAAAGAGACTTGTCGGTAACGAGATTGAACAAGGTATAGAGATACCGACGATCGAATCTCGGGCAAGTAACATACCGAAGGACAAAGGGAACATCATACGGGATTAACTGAATCCTTGACATAGAGGTTCGACCGATAAAGATATTCATAGAATATGTAGGAGCCAATATGGGCATCCAGGTCCCGATATTGGTTATTGACCGGAGAGTGTCTCAGGTCATGTCTACATAGTTCTCGAACCCGCATGGTCTGCACACTTAAGGTTCAGTGACGTTTCGGTATAGTTGAGTTATGTATGTTGGTGACTCAAGATTGTTCGGAGTTTCGTATGAGATCACAGACGTCACGAGGAGCTCCAGAATGGTTCGAAGGTAAAGATTAATATATAGTAAAGTGGTTTTTGAACTCCGAAAAAGTTTCACGCATTTTCGGCAGTGTATCAGGAGTGACGAATGGGTTCCGGGGGTCCACCAGGTGGGCCCACCCACCCCAAAGGGTCTCATGGGCTGTGGGAGGATGTGTCTCATGGGCTGTGGGAGGATGTGTCTCATGGCTGTGGGAGGATGTGGACCAGCCCCTAGTGGGCTGGCTGAAGCTCCCACTAAAGCCCAATGCGGCTAGGAGGTGGGAAGGAAAGAAACCCAAGTGGGGAAGGGAGGAATCCTACTAGCAGTAGGATTGGAGGTGGACTCTTCCACCTCCTCCACTTTGGCCGAACCCTTTGAGGGTTTTAAGGCTGCCTCCTCCCCTCCCTCCCCCCTATATAGGGATGTAAACAGATCGGATCGGATCAGATAATGCTTTTACCATATCCTTTATCATTTATTTTTGTTGGATTCAGAGCGGAGCGGATATTGACCGGATGCGGAACCAAATGCGGATTATATCGGACTACGGATTTGGAGCAGATTCGGAACAGACTCGGATCGAAAATGGACAAAATATATCGGGTGTTACGTGCACAGAAACATGAACTTATTTCTACTACCCAAGAATATTAAAACACCCATATGGCAACAATAAATAGTACGAGTAAAATGATGATAGAATTATACATGTCCAAGAAAAAGGTCGTAGTTAAGAAGTACTTATTTCAATGTTCTATTTAAGTTTTTATTTATTATAAAAGGCAAGTAGCCGGTCAAGTAGAAGCGCATAACACATCCTTGACATCTCTTCAACATGGTGTTTCTTCCAGTCTACTTGCAACATCCTGTGAGAATGATAAGAAATATTTAGATGCTACACTTGACAAGAAAAAACAACTGCTAATTAGTTGTGGAGAATTAACAATTCAGTAGTTGAACACACACATTTATTCCGAGGTGTATGGCATGATTAACATATATAAGTGATTGACAACTAGCTAGTAGCAACACACATATTAAAGGAATGAATAGGTCACATATTAGTAAAAATAATTTGTACATTCAAAGAGAATAGAAGCCTGGTAATATATACTAATATGCATTAGTGAATCGCTGGTATAACTTCATACCTGAATTACTTGCTCCAGATGCAGTTGCCAGCGACTTATTCAATATCCATTCCTTGATTGTCCTATGTATGAGCAGCATGGAAATTTACGAAAAAATTGTTGTCACTTTACAACAATAAAGTAGCAGTAATTATGAAGAGGTAATCATACATACTTCCATATCTAGCCTCTCCCCTAAAGTTGAAGTACTCATGGTATAATCAGATATGTCATCATCACTAGCATCTTCTTCTCGTTGCTACAAGGTGCAGGAAATATATTAGCATTACATCTCGTAAATGGCATTAATGATGAATAAGGTAATTCCTTAACAAAGTTAGTAAGAATGGTGGAGAGGGCGGAGCCTTACCTTTTCGTCAAGCTGTTCCTCAAGACTCATATTAGCAACAAGTGTTTCCTATATATACTGGAGGATTCGAGGGCAACCCTAACCGTGATAAACCACGTGTTGCCCTCTCTCTCTAGGTCATTTTCTCCTCTAGATTAGTTCAGTAGAGCTTGGCGAAGCCCTGCTGGATTAGTACACCACCACCACCACACCGCCGTGCTAGAGAACTCATCTACATCTTCGTCCCTCTTGTTGGATCAAGAAGGTGTTGGGGAACGTAGTAATTTCAAAAAAATCCTACGTCACACAAGGATCAATCTATGAAGAAACCAGCAACGAGCAAAGAGTAGAGCATCTTCATACCTTTGAAGATCGCTAAGCGGAAGCGTTGCTAGAACGCGGTTGATGGAGTCGTACTCGCAGCGATTCAGATCGCGGTGGATTCCGATCTATGCACCAAACACTCGTGCCTTCGCGTTCAACACACGTATAGCCCGGTGATGTCTCCAACGCCTTGATCCAGAAGGAGGGAGGAGAGGTTGAGGGCGAGCTTCGGCATCACGATGGCGTGGTGACGGTAGAGCTGCATGGTATTTCGACACGGCTTCGCCAAAGACTATGGAGGACAAGGAGGAGGAGGAGGAGGGTTGCGCCATGGAAAGAGGTAATTGTCTCTCAAAATAGCCCCAAACCCTCCATTATATATACGAGGAGAGGGAGGAGGGTGCCCACCCTTAGGGTTTCCACCCTAAGGGGTGCGACAACCCTAGATGGGCGAAGGGGTGGCGCCCTAGCGTGGGCCTTGGGCCCAAGGCAACCCCTCCACGCCTAGGGTTTGGCCCCTTAGCCCCTTGTTGCGCCTTGGGCCTTAGTGGTGGCGCACCAGCCCACCTAGGGGCTGTTTCCCATCTACTTTCGGCCCATGTAGCACTTTGGGGCTGGTGGCCCTTCCCGGTGGACCCCCGGAACCCTTCCGGTGGTCCCGGTACATTACCGGTGACGCCTGAAACACTTTTGGCGATCAAATCCTCACTTCCTATATATGAATCTTTACCTCTGGACCATTCCGGAACTCCTCGTGATGTCTGGGACTCCGAACAACCTTCGGTAACCACATACACTATTCCCATATAACCCTAGCATCATCGAACCTTAAGTGTGTAGACCCTACGGGTTCGGGAAACATGCAGACATGACCGAGACACCTCTCCGGTCAATAACCAACAGCGGGGTGTGGATACCCATGTTGGTTCCCACACGTTCCACGATGATCTCGTCGGATGAACCACGACATCGGGGATTCGATTAATCCCGTATGCAATTCCCTTTGACTACCGGTATGATACTTGCCCCAAATTCAATCAACGGTATCCCTATACCTTGTTCAATCTCGTTACCGGCAAGTCTCCTTACTCGTTGCATAACACATCATCCCGTCGCTAACTCCTTTGTCACACTGAGCTCAATACGATGATGGATTACCGAGTGGCCCCAGAAATACCTCTCCGTCGCACGGAGTGACCAATCCTAGTATCGATTCGTACAACCCAACAGACACTTTCGGAGATACCTGTAGTGCACCTTTATGGTCACCCAGTTACGTTTTGACATTTGATACACCCAAAGCACTCCTACGGTATCCGGGAGTTGCACAATCTCATGGTCTAAGGAAATGGTACTTGACATTAGAAAAGCTTTAGCAAACAGACAACACGATCTAGTGCTATGCTTAGGATTGGGTCTTGGCAATCACATCATTCCCAAGTGATGTGATCCATTATGAATGACATCCAATGTCCACGATTAGGAAACCATGATCATTTATTGATTAACTAGCTAGCCAACTAGAGGCTCACTAGGGACACATTATGATTTGTATATTCACACATGTATTACGGTTTTCGGTTAATACAATTATAACATGAATAATGGAAAATTATCATGAACAAGGAAATATAATAATAACCAATTTATTATTGCCTCTAGGCCATATGTCCAACAGTATCCCACTTGCACTAGAGTCAATAATCTAGTTCACCTCACTATGTGATTGCAATGAATCCAACACCCATACATTTTTAGGATTCGATCGTGTCTTGCTTGTGAGAGAGGTTTTAGTCAACGGGTGTGAACCTTTTCAGATCCGTGTGTGCTCTAAAAATCTCTATGTCTTCCTATAGGTATTGCTACCATGCATCATTTGGAACTATTCCAAATGACTGCTCCACTATACAAATTTGGTTTACTACATAGAGTTATCCGGATTAGTGTTAAAGCTTGCATCGATGTAACCCTTTATGATGAACTTTTAATCACCTCCATAATCGAGAAAAATTCTTTAGTCCGCTAGTTACTAAGGAGAACTTTGACCGCTGTCCAGTGATCCATTCCTGGATCACTCTTGTACCCCTTGACTGACTCATGGCAAGGCACACTTCAGGTGCGGTACACAACATAGCATACTTATAGAGCCTACAGCTGAAGCATAGGGGACGACCTTCGTCCTTTCTCTTTCTTCTGTCGTGGTCAGGCTTTTGAGTCTTACTCAATTTCACACCTTACAACACAGCCAAGAGTTCCTTCTTTCCCGATCTATTTTGAACTCCTTCAAAAACTTGTCAAAGCATGCATTTCGTTGAAAGCTCTATTAAGCACTTTGATCTATCTCCATAGATCTTGATGCTCAACGTTCAAGTAGCTTAATCCAGGTTTTCCTTTGAAAAAAATCCTTTCAAACAACCCTTTATGCTTTCAAGAAATTCTACATAATTTCCGATCAACAATATGTCAACCACATATATTCATCAGAAATTATATAGTTCTCCCACTCACTTCTTTGGAAATACAAGTTTCTCATAAACCTTGTATAAATCCAAAAACTTTGATCATCTCATCAAAGCGTATATTCCAACTCCGAGATGTTTGCTCCAGTCCTTAGAAGGATCGATGGAGCTTTGCATACTTGTTAGCATCCTTTAGGATCGACAAAATCTTCTGGTTGTATCACATACAACCTTTCCTCAATGAAACCGTCGAGGAAACAATATTTGACATCCTATGTGCAAGATTTCATTAATGATGAAGAAACTTCTAACATAATTCCAATAGACTTTCAGCATTGCTACGAGTGAGAAAGTCTTCATCGTAGTCAACTCTTTGAACTTGTCAGAAACATCTTTGCGACAAGTCGAGCTTTCGTAATGGTGACTTTTCACCATCATTGTCTGTCTTCCATTTAAAGATCCATTCGCAGTTAATAGTCTTATGAACATCAAGTTATTCTTCCAAAGTATACACTTTGTTTTCATACATGGATCCTCTCCCGAATTTCATGGCCTCCAGCCATTTGTCGGAATCCGGGCCCACCATCGCTTCTCCATAGTTCGTAGGTTCATTGTTGTCGAACAACATGATCTCCAAGACAGGGTTACGTACCACTCTGGAGTAGTACGCGTCCTTGTCGACCTACGAGGTTCGGTAGTGACTTGATCTGAAGCTTCATGATCACTATCATCAGCTTCCACTTCAATTGTTGTAGGCGCCACAGGAACAACTTCCTGCGTCCTGCTACACAGACTGGTTGAAGTGATGGTTCAATAACCTCATCAAGTTTCCACAATACTCCCACTCAATTCTTTTGAGAGAAACTTTTCCTCGAGAAAGGAACCGTTTCTAGAAACAAACACTTTTGCTTCTGGATCTGAGATAGGAGGTATACCCAGCTGTTTTGGGTGTCCTATGAAGATGCATTTATCCGCTTTGGGTTCGAGCTTATCACGCTGAAACTCTTTCACATAAGCATCATAGCCCCAAAATTTTAAGAAATGGCAGCTTAGGTTTCTCCAAACCATAATTCATACAGTGTCATCTCAATGGAATTACGTGGTGCCCTATTAAAGTGAATGCGGTTGTCTCTAATGCCTAAAACCCATGAATGGTAGTGGTAATTTGATAAGAGACATCATATTGTGCACCATATCTAATAGGGCACGACTATGACATACGGACACACCATCAGACTATGGTATTCCAGGTGGCATGAGTTGTGAAACAATTTTCACGTGAAACAATTTTCACATGGCCTTAAATGTTTACCAAACTCGCAACTCAGATATATATGTTTACCTCCACGATCACATCATAGACATATTATCATCTTGTCACGATGATCTTTAACTTCACTCTGAAATTACTTGAACCTTTCAATAATTCAGACTTGTGTTTGATCGAGTAAATATACTAACATCTACTCAAATCATCTATGAAGTAAGGATATAATAATATTCACTACGTGCATGAGTACTCATTGGACCACACACATCAAAATGTATTACTTCCAACAAGTTACCTTCTTGTTCCATCTCACTGAAAACGAGGTCTTCAGTCATCTTGACCATGTGGTATGATTTGCATGTCTCAAGTGATTCAAAATCAAGTGAGTCCAAACAACCCATCTGCATGGAGTTTCTTCATGGGTTTATACCAATAGACATGGTTTGCATGTCTCAAACTTTTCAAAATCGAGTGAGTCCAAAGATTCATCATCATGAAGCTTCTTCATGCGTTTTGCACCAATATGACTCAAGCGACAGTGCCACAAGTAAGTGGTACTATCATTACTACTTTGTATCTTTTGGCAACAATATTATGAACATGTGTATCACTACGATCGAGATTCAATAAACCATTCATTTTAGGTGCAAGACCATTGAAGGTATTATTCAAGTAAACAAAATAACCATTATTCTCTTTAGATGCATAACCGTATTGCCATAAACATAATCCAATCATGTGTATGCTCAACGCAAACACCAAATAACAATTATTTAGGTTTAACACTAATCTCGATGGTAGAGGGAGCGTGCGATGTTTGATCATATTTTTATCCCTGTTGAATACTTAACCTAATTGTCATCAACCACCAAAAAGGGGGAGATTGTAAGTGCATCTAGTGCCCTTAGTGATTTTGGTGGTTTGAAGACTTATAGGTTAAGTATCTAATGTGTTCATGGGTGTACACAGGATCTATAAGTCATTGAGGAGTTTGAGTTATACGATGAATATCGACCCCTAAAATGTATATCTTCGGCTGAAGAAATTGGTCTTATGCTGAAGACTTTGATCGCGAAGAAATTGCGATGAAATTGATATTCCTCGTGAAGATATTGAAGATGAGGAATTCGGTGTGTCCTGAAGAAAATCAGTTCGAAGACTTTGAAGCATGAAGATTTATTCTTTCTGTTTCATTTTCTTAACTCTTGAGTCATAGGAACACCGTACTGTTAAAGGGGGTCAAGGTAACACTACGAAATGAATTTCCTCATGATGCTCAACCCAAGCCTAATCCTACCAAAAGCCTCAAGTGAGGAATATGAGAGACATGAGGACTCTCACAGTTGAGAGTCCCGATCGTTACCGCTATTTGCGCCACCTCACAAAACTTATCCACACCAACGGTCATAATATTTAAGGGCATTTATGTCAACTCATGTCGGGATGCTCCCAGGCTATAAATAGCCGCCCCCACAACCATTAGCTGGTTGGCTACTCTGCGAGAAACTAATACTTGTCATTGAGAGCAACCCAAATTCCTCAGAGTCTTTGAAAGTAAATCATCAGTGAAGAAATACCCCAAACACCAAACCACAAACCCAAAACCAAGTGATTGAGCATCACTGAAGAATTTGTTCCTATGTGGAACTGAGGCCTTTTACCTTTGAGGACTGCGCATCCTCCAGACGGTTACGCGTCATGGTCTAGAGCAATCCAGCAGTCAATTGTGGATCATTGGGTGAACAAGTTTGTGAGGGTTTGGAAGTCTGCCCTCAAGACTTACCACGAGTGTTGGGTGAGGACTGTGTGTCCTTAGCTCAAGGAGAATACGGTAGGGACTGTGTGTCCCAGGATTGTGTGTCTTTTAGTTTCAATACCAAGCCGCTCCAAACCAGACGAACGACTTTCACAGCAATTGGAACTGGGTCATCAACCACTATCTTCACTGTGATACGGGTTCTATTTCTTCAACTCTTTGAATTCCTCAGTATTGTACGTTGAAGATTTTCATTGTCTCTGTTTGAAGAATTTGATGAAGACTTTCTCTGAATTTCCTCAACCTCAAATTATTCATGCTAGTTAATCCTCACTTGCTTACTCTGTGCGTGCTTTCTATGCAAACTGTTTTACATATTCCTCGTCGGAGAAAACTGTTGTAGTACTACTTTGCACTCCTGATTCTTTGTTGTTTGTGCTGCAAGTTATTCATCAGTAAGGAATTTCCTCCAAAGGAATTTCCTCAGTGATGAAATTCTAAAATTCTCCTATTCACCCCCCTCCTCTAGTCAATATAACGCACTTTCAATTGGTATCAGAGCACGGTACTCCCTTGTTCTGTGTGATTTTGGTTTAACCACCTGGAGTTTTAATTATGTCGACTGCACGCATGATCAAGGTTACTGCAGGATGTCCTACTTTCGAAGGAAATGACTTTCCCTTCTGGAAGACCAAGATGCAGATGCATCTACAAGCTATTGACAGTGATCTCTGGTATATTGTGGAACATGGTGTTCCCTCCATCACTTCCACTGTCTCTGCCTCTGATGTGAAGAAATTCAAGCAACTTGATTCTCAAGCGAAGAATATCATTTGTGGCCATCTGAGCAAAGGTTAGTATGGCAGAGTGAGTGCTTTGGGCTCAGCAAAACTAATGTGGAAATGTTGTCCAAAGTCAATGAAGGAGTATCAACTCAGCGTGACTCTCATGTTGATGTTCTTCGCAAGCTCTTCAATCGCTTCAACAGGCTTGACAGTGAAAGCTGCCAAGATACCTTTGATCGCCTCACTAACATATCAAATGAACTGCAAGCACTGGGTGCTCGAGACATTACTGACCATGAAGTTGTGAAGAAACTGCTAAGATCTTTGGACTCATCATTTGATACGCTGGTTCTGATGATTCTAGAAAGACCAGACTACAAGATGCTTGATCCTGGTGATATACTTAAAAGACTCAATACTCTTGAATTATAACAAGAACAAAAGAGGGATCTATATGGACCAAGCTATTCTAGACCTCGTGCACTAAAGGCCAAAGCAATTTCCTCATCTGAAGAAGAAGACTCGGATTGCAGCATTGGTGATCCTGAAGAACTTGGACAGGAGCTTGCAATGCTCGTGAGGAAATTCCAGAAGTTTACAAGACGTGGCCAGTTTGGTAAATCTTCAAGAAGAGATATGAGGAAATCAGAATCTTCATCTGAGGATTACAAGAAAAGAACTTGCCACAAGTGCAAGAAATCAGGCCACTATATTGCTGATTGTCCTCGTTGGGTGAAGGAATCAAAGAAGAAGAAATAGAAGGATGAAAGTTCTGATGACTCCAAGAAAAAGAAGTAATATTCAAAATCCTCATCCTCAAACTCCTCATCGCACAAGAAGACTAGTTTCAGAAAGGCTCGGGCACTTATAGGCCAGGAAATGGATTCTGAGGTAGAATCTGAGGAATGTGCTGAAGAGGAGGGTTCTGAAAAAGACTCAGAGTCTGGTGTGGCTAGTCTTGCACTGGGTACCACATTCGTCAGCAAGTCAATCTTCAACCTTGAAGAAAACAACAACGCCATCTACACTGATGACTATGCTGATGACATCGCTCCAACCTATTGCTTCATGGCAAAAGGTTCAAAGGTACCAAATGATACTTCCTCCTCTCATTCAAGTGACTGTGAACCTGACGATTATAAAAAAAACAGTTACAGTAAACTTGCCAACATTGCAACTAAACAACAAACTGCCCTTGAAAAGCTTCAGAAACTACTAGACAGAAGCGATGACATGTTGAATGATGAAATGAATCTTACCCAAATCCTCACCGAAAATATGAAAAGTCTTCAGTCCAGATTTGATAACCTTCAAAATCGTCATGGCACACTCCTGGCTGATCATGAGAAACTTTCCTATGAATTCCTTCAAAGGAAACTTGATCTTGAGAAGTTGAGGATGTCTCATGATGATCTTCGAATGGAAAATGACTCATTACTCGCTCAACAGATCAGTGTCGCTCATGTTGAATCCATTCCTCCATGTCTTAAATGCATCGAACGTGAAACTGCCAATTCTTCACCAGAATCATCAAACGCTTCTATTGCTACAAATTCTTCAACTGCTCGTGTGGTATCAAATTCCTCACTTGAGGAAACCAAAAATGTCACTGACGAAAATGCAGGGCTGAAGGAATTGTATGCGACAGGCATGTACAAAAGTCTCAAAGGGCATCAAACCCTTTGTGATGCTCAAAAAGCAGATTTTGAACAGGAACCCGAGGAAAGAAGGAATTGCCTTTGAAAGGAAACTGAATTCTGATGGATCATACTGGAAACCTGAGAAGTATCCCAAAACCTCATGGGTTGCTACTAAAGGGCCTCATGTTGATCCATCCAATCTAACAGGCTTTGCATGTGAACTATCCTATTCCTCAGATGAGTCATTTGACTCCAACTATAAATTGTTCAAAAATCAATCTGGTGAAGTATTTGCTCGATATGTTGGAACAAACTGCAGGAATGGACCACCCCTGAGGAAAATTTGGGTCCCCAAACATTGCCTTGAAAATATTCACGTGAATGTCCTCATGACACCACGTGTGAAGAATCTGAACCCCAGATCAAATTCCTGAGGAGGAGAAAAGTCTTCAAGAGGATCAAAATCTTCAACTCGTCAAAACTATAGTCGCAGTCGTGCTAATACTTCTGATATGCAGGGAAATTACAAGGGATATGAATATGAGCATTACTCCTCAAATAATTATGTTCATAAATCCTCAAAGAACTTCTCTGCCTATTCATTTGAAACTCTAACCCCCCTACTATGAAGAGAAGTGCATTAGCTTCAATGCCCCCTTTCTCATATGGTGCTCGCAGGATGATGAACTCTTTACCACCGCTTCAGATGTGGGTGGTGAAGAAATTGAACTAATCACTTCTGCAGGTCAGGTCTCTAGATGAAATCATCATCTAAAGAATTTGCTGGAGACCTGAGGAAAATTCTTGATAGGACGCAAGCTAACATTGATGAAATAATAACATTTCGCAGGTCCTCAAAATTACTGTTTATGATGAAATTCCTAGCTGATGAAATTGATATCATATTCTTCAAGTCTGAAGCATATGAGATGGTAAGGTGTACTAACTCATATGCACGATGAAAACCCAAGAGTACTGAGTGGGTTCTTGATAGTGGCTGCACACACCACATGACTGGTGACAAAATCTTGCTGATGAAATATGCCACTGACTCCATCACCACTGAAGCAAATCACTTATGCTCACAAAGGTAAAAGCAAGGTATTTGGACTTGGCAAAGTGGCTATTTCCAAGGACAGACACATGGACAAAGTGATGCTTGTTGAATCCCTTGGGTTTAACCTCATGTGAGTCTCAATGCTTTGTGATCTTGATATCGTAGTTATCTTTGGAAAATATAGATGTGTTGTCATCATGGAATCTGATAGATCCAACGTCTTCGAAGGTGTTAGAAGAGGGGATTTGTACATTGTTGATTTTTCTACAGGTCCTCAACCAGCCACTTGCTTACTAGCAAAACCCTCGGAAGGCTAGCTATGGAGTCGAAGACTTGGTCATGCAGGCATGATGAACTTGCACACGTTGGCGAAGAAGAAGCATGCCATTGGCATCGAATGAGTCAAATTCCTCAAGGACCACCTCTGCGGTGCTTGTGAGTCTTGAAAAATGACCAGATCCAAACACCCCTCGAAGACTATCATGAATACTACTACTCCATTTTAATTGCTTCACATGGATCTATTTGGACCTACTCATTATGGCACTCTAACAAATTCAGCATCTTTATACGGATTTGTCATAGTTGATGATTATTCAAGATATACTTGGGTGCACATCATTCTGTATAAAACTGAAGTGCAGGAAGTCTTCAAACGATTTTCCTCAAGGGCCTCGACAACTTCGGCGTCAAGATCAAACACATCAGGAGTGATAATGGGACTGAATTCAAAAATACAGGTCTTGATGATTATCTTGATGAACTTGATATTACTCACGAATTGTCTGCTCCTTATACTCCTCAACAGAATGGCGTCGTTGAAAGAAAGAACATGACTCTGGTTGATATGGCACGAACCATGCTTGAAGAATATCAGACTCCTCGTTGTTTATGGCCTGAAGCAATCAACACTGCTTGCCATATCATCAACAGGGTATATCTTCACAAATTCCTCAAGAAAACTTCATATGAACTCCTCACTGACAAGAAACCCGATGTAAGTTATTTCAAAGTCTCCGGTGCAAAATGCTGGATTAGAGATCCTCACCATAGCTCAAAGTTTGCACCTAAAGCACATGAGGGTTTTATGCTCGGTTATGGAAAAGACTCGCACACCTAAGAGTCTTCAACAACTATCACAACAAGGTTGTTGAAACTATAGATGTGCGGTTCGATGAAACTAATGGCTCGCAAAGAGAGCAATCGCCTCCTGATCTAGATAAATTGTCTCCTGAGGAAGCAATCAAGCTCAAAGCTACTGAAGACATTGTTCTTACTGAGGAAATTGCTGAAGAAATCACTCCCAACATGGATGAAAATCAAGAATATGCACCTCAGGAAATTGCTCCAGAACAAATTCCTCAGCCCAGACGAAATCCTCAACCAGCTCATCCGAGGATTGCAAATGAAGTAGAACTTGAAAAAATCCTCGATGACATCAGCGCGCCAGGTCCTCTCACTCGCTCAAAAGCTTCACACTTAGTTAACTTTTGTGGCCATTCTTCTTTTGTGTCTATCACAGGACCCTCAAAAGTTGTTGAGGCTTTCATGGAACCTAAGTGGATTCAAGCCATGCAATATGAACTTCTTCAATTCAAGCTAAATGACATGTGGGAGCTCGTAAAACGACCAGATCCTCGCAAGCACAATATCATAGGCACCAAGTGGATTTTCCAAAACAAGCAAGATGAGGATGGTCAAGTGGTGAGGAATAAGGCACGACTTGTAGCCCAAGGCTACACACAGGTTGAAGGAATTGATTTCGATGAAACTTTTGCACCTGTTGCTAGACTTGAAGCTATTCGAATACTACTTGCTTATGCTAATCATCATAACATTACCTTATATCAAATGGATGTGAAAAGTGCATTCCTCAATGGTAAGCTTGAGGAAGAAGTATATGTTGCTCAACCCCGAGGTTTTGAGGATCCGAAGAATCCGGACAAAGTCTTCAGACTCAAAAAGGCACTATATGGCCTCAAGCAAGCCCCTCGGGCATGGTATGATGCATTGAAGGAATTCCACATGAAGAAAGGCTTCAAACCTGGTTCACTCGATCCAACTCTTTTCACAAAATCCTATGACAATGAACTATTTGTGTGTCAAATATATGTCGATGACATTATATTTGGCTGTACTGACAAACGTTACAGTGATGAATTTGCTTACATGATGAGTGAAGAATATTAGATGTCTATGATGGGGGAGCTAAAATTCTTCTTAGGTCTTCAAATTCGTCAACAACGCAATGGCATCTTCATATCACGGGAGAAATACATCAAGGATGTTCTGAGAAAATTCGACATGCATGAATGCAAAGGCGCCAAGACTCCCATGCCTGCCAACGGCCACCTCTGCACTGACGAAAATGGTAAAGAATTCGATCAGCAGGTATATCGCTCAATGATTGGCTCTTTACTGTATTTGTGTGCATCTAGGCCATATATAATGCTTAGTGTTTGCATGTGTGCTCGTTTTCAAGCAAAACCGAAGGAATCACACCATAAGGCTGTGAAACATATTCTTCGATACTTAGCTCACACACCAACACTAGGATTATGGTACCCCAAGGGCTCAAGTCTTCATCTCGTGGGATATTCTGATTCTGACTATGCTGGTGACCGTGTGGATCGCAAGTCAACTTCTGGCACTTGTCATTTCCTCGAAAGATCATTAGTCTGCTCATCCTCAAAGAAGCAGAATTGTGTTTCTCTCTCCACTACCAAAGCTGAGTAGATTGTTGTTGGATCCTGGTGTGCTCAATTGCTATGGATGAAGCAAACCCTCAAGGACTACGGCGTCAATATGAAGAATGTGCCTCTCTACTACGACAATCAGAGTGCAATCAAGATTGCATACAACCCAGTACAACACTCGAAGACTAAGCACATCCAGATTCGTAATGATTTTCTTCGGGACCATGTCCTCAAGGGCAATATCCTTATCGACCATGTGAAGACTGACGATCAACTAGCAGATATTTCACTAAGCCCTTGGATGAGAAAAGGTTTTGCAAGTTGAGGTGTGAGCTAAATATCTTAGAGTCTTCAAATGTTTTGTAAAAACATGCACACATCCTAACACTTATGTAAAATTGATGACTTAGATGTGCAACACACGAAGAATCGATTTTCTTCAATCAATGAAGAATATCACTCTTAGTGAGCAGAAATTAATGAAGAATTTGGTTCTCAGGGCCCTACGACAATTGTACGTGGCGCCTATAATCATCATTCTTATATGGTGGGTCACTCCACCACCCAACATTGAAAATCTTAAAGCTACTTTTTCTTCAAAGTTTAAATTCATCAACCTGATGCTTTATCACAAAATCGTCAAGTTTTTCAAAATCTTCAAAACACTTGATGATTTTCATTTGCCTATGTATATATATAGATTGATATTTCAAAGTCCTCAACAGCATTCACTTATAGCTATTTCTTCAATCTGATATTTCATCTAAGTGAATGTGATCGGACCCTACTCCCCTCTATGCTATACTCAACTCAGTCTATTCAATTCTTCATATAGGTTGTACTTGAAACTTTGTTCAAAATCCTCACTGTGTCCTTGTCAGCTGAGGATTTTGCAAAAAATCCTCAAATCTTCAAAAATGAATTTTAAATTGTTACACTGTAACTGAACCCCACTTCCCACGATCAGATAAGCATGATCTCCACCGCTTTAAACTCAGACTACACGTGTCGTGCGGAGACGAATGAGCAAGGGCAGTTCGGACCGAAAGTTTCGGCCGGACATTTTTCACCTAAGCTATAAATACATCCTTAGCCCCTCTATCAAGACTCTTCGTTCTCTCGTCCTTCTCTCCGCCTCAAGCACAAACCTAGCACCACCGCTAGCAATCTCGTCGTCGGCGAGGAACAGCTTCACTGCCTCGAGCTCTCCATCGCCGAACTCACGCCGGAAGCGGAACATCTACATCCGCCGCCGTCGTAGCTGTCTTCTGTCGCCAAGTTAGGGTGCAGCGGACTCGAACCGAAGAGCATCTTACTGTTATTGCCTTTGTTCTTCGTGCTCGCCATATCGGGTAATTAAAATCCTATTGTATTGTCCCTTTCGATCTACTATTTTACCTTAGATTCAAGAAATCTATTTTTCCTCGGTGTCCATCAGCTTTGCACACTCTATTCCTCAAACACTTGATGAATTTCACTAAGCCACTAAAATTCTTCATGTGATTCCTCAATTGTGAAAATTTTCGAATCTGCACAACTCTGGAACCCAAGATCAGAGTGCTTAGACAAATTCCTCAACCCGCTAGTCAAATTCCTCAACTTTTAAAATTTCAATTTCTTCAAATCTGAGAACGCATATGACCTCTCCAAATTCCTCGCACCTATACTCTGTTCACAGGTACAAAATGTCAACTGATGAATCTCTAGGTTCTCATCAACTTAACTCATTTGCAGCTTTCCTCGAAGAAACTTTGCCAGTGTCATCTAAATCCTCAAGAGTGCAAATTCCTCACCAAAAGCATCAGCTGAAGAAAATGGAAGATGACAGAAAGCAAAAGGGTGGAAAGAAACTTGAACAGAACACTGCAATTGATATCCCTTAGGATATATACCTTGATTATTGTACGCCAGATGAGCAAGAACCTATGGCGAAAAGGAAAATCGGGCTTTAAAGGATAGAACGCAGGTGGACTAAGGAGTGGAAGGAATATCGCTTCGTCACTCCCAAGTATGCGAAGAAATTCGCCCTCAAGCCACCTTGCAAAAGGCCTCCTCTTGGTGATTGATACGTCTCCATCGTATCTACTTTTCCAAACTCTTTTGCCCTTGTTTTGGTCTCTAATTTGCATGATTTGAATGGAACTAACCCAGACTAACGTTGTTTTCAGCAGAATTGCCATGGTGTTGTTTTTGCGCAGAAATAAAAGTTCTCGGAATGACCTGGAAATTTACGAGGATTTTTGTGGAATATATAAAAATTACTGGCGCAAGAATCACCTGGAGGGATGGAGCCAGGAGCTCACAAGCCCACCAGGCCCGGGGCCCCCCTGGCCGGGCCTGGCAGGCTTGTGAGCCCCTCGAGGCTCCGCCGCCTCCAACTCCAGCTCTATTTAGTCTCTTTGGACCGAAAAAAAATCAAGGAGAAGGGTTCATCGCGTTTTACGATACAGAGCCGCCGCCACCACTTGTTCGTCCTTTGGAGGGCACATCTGGAGTCCGTTCTGGGATCCGGAGAGGGGGAATCGACGCCTTCATCATCACGAACCATCCTTCATCGCCAATTCCATAATGCTCTTCATCGTTCGTGAGTAATCTCATCGTAGGCTTGCTGGACGGTGATGGGTTGGATGAGATTTACCATGTAATCGAGTTAGTTTTGATGGGGATTGATCCCTAGTATCCACTATGTTCTGAGATTGATGTTGCTACTACTCTGCCATGCTTAATGCTTGTCACTAGGGCCCGAGTGCCATGATTTCAGACCTGAAACTATTATGTTTCCATCAATATATGTGTGTTCTTGATCCTATCTTGCAAGTTGTAGTCACCTACTATGTGTTATGACCCGGCAACCCCGGAGTGACAATAGCCGGAACCACTCCCGGAGATGACCATAGTATGAGGAGTTCATGTATTCACTAAGTGCTAATGCTTTGTTCCGGTTCTCTATTAAAAGGAGAACCTTAATATCCCTTAGTTTCCATTAGGACCCCGCTGCCACGGGAGGGATGGCCAATAGATGTCATGCAAGTTCTTTTCCATAAGCACGTATGACTATATACGGAATACATGCCTACATTACATTGACGAACCGGAGCTAGTTACATATCTCCCCAGGTTATAACTATTACATGATCAATGTCATCCGGCATAATTATCCATCATCGATCCAATGCCTACGAGTTTTTCCTACTGCTCCTTGCTACGTTACTTTGCCGCTACTGTTGTCACTGCTCCTACTGTTACCGCTACTAATGTCACTACTGTTACTGTTGTCGTTGCTACCACTACTATCACACTACTTTGCTACTGAAACTTTACTGCAGATACTAAGTCTTTCAGGTGTGGTTGAATTGACAACTCAACTGCTAAACTCGAGAATATTCTTTTGCTTCCCCCTGTGTAGAATCAACAAATTTGGGTTAAATACTCTATCCTCGAAAATTGTTGCGATCCCCTATACTTGTAGGTTATCAGTGATCATCTGGTAGCACATCCCTCAAGCATCAAAACTGTTGATGATTACCCTGAGGAGAAAGACAAACACTTGTCTAAACTTCAGAAGAAAGCAGAAGCTGTTGTGAGGAAATTCAATGAAGAATCTGCTCCTGCCACTGCAGCCACCTCCTCTATTGTTGAAGCCTCTGGTACAGCTATTCTTCAAGTGAAGTCTGTGCCACTGAAACCAAAGGCTTCAAAGCCTAAAGAGCAATTGCCTCAGAAGGCTGCACCAGGGCCAAAACCATCAGCAGCTACACAGGCTTCAAAGCCTAAACACAAGAAAATTGTCAAGCACCAGCCTGCTCACTCCAGCTCCTGTGTACCATCAGCCAGGAGCTCAGAGACAAAGTCTTCACCTACACCTTTGAATACTAAAATAACTGCTGGAAGGGGCATCAGGCCCAGCCAAAGAAAATTCATCAACGTCCCTTCTGCATCAGAAGGAAGTGATGAATTTGATGGTGAAACTCTTCAAGCCATCATGAGAAACAAGCAGGAATGGGTTGCACAAGCCTCAGGCAGCTCAATTCCTCTTGCCATGGATCCCAAGGTTCTGCTAGACTTCATCAATTTGTGGTATGAAGATCCAAACACCCCCATTGATGACTTGAAGCTTTCCCCAGGTGTCAGTCATATGGTGGCCACATTCATCAATGAGGCCAAATGGAAAGAGACGCAGGCCAAGCAAGCAAAGGCTGCAAAACAGAAGAAGGAGAAATTCCTCTGGCAGAATCTCCTCAAAATGACGCCTGAATATTTTGTGTCCACCCAGGCTGAACTGAAGACTTTGGCTGACAAGTATACTAATCTATCTGATCGTCAAAGTCTCAAGTCAAATTTCATCAAGTTTGCAATCCAGCTATTCTATTCAACTGACTGAAGAAGATGAAGCTGATGAACCTGTTGATGAGGAAATGCCTCAAGATATTCCAGCTGATGAACCTGTATTTGAGGAAATACCTCAAGACACTCCAGCTGATGAATCTGCTCCAGCTGAAGAAAATGCTTCAGCTGAGGAAACTGCCAGGACTGATACTGTACCAGCTCCTTAAGAGAAAATTCCTTTACCTCAACCCTCAAAGGTGAAGAAGATGGTTCCATCTGCATCAGACTTGAAGAAAAACCAAGGCTTCTGAGAAAGAAGCGAAGAAAAGAAAAGCTTCCTTGTCCTCAGAATCATCACAGGCCAAGCGCCTCAAGACACTTGATGAAACTGCTCCAGTGGATGTTGTGCCTATGAAGGTAGCTCCATCATACTCACTTATTCCCTTCGGAATGGATTATGTCATTCCTAAAGAAGATGAGGAAATTCCGATTGATGAGGAAATGAAAGACGTTGATTCTGAAGAAACCATGGATGAGGAAATTCAAATTGATGATATTCCTCAGTCCTTCATTCCTCACAAGACGTCTGATGAACCTCCTCAAGGATCAGCTGCAACAGCTGAAGATTTTGCCTCCTCCTCCAAGCAAATTCCTCAAGCTGAGGAAAATCCTCAACCCGAGGAAAATCCTCAACCTAAGAAAAACCCTCAACCTGAAGAAAATGCTCCTGCACCCAATACTGAAACTGACATTGTTGTGGTCAACACTGAAACTGCAATGATAGTATCTCCTCAAGAAAAGAAGCATAATCTTCAACCAAAGCAAAATCAGCCTTTTTCAAAGAGGCCAAAGTTTCAGAAGGAAGAGTTCTATGAAGACCGGATGTATTTCATCAGTGACAATCCATATGACAAGCTTCACATCAGGCACAGGAAGTTTTGGACAAGGACTCAGCTCAAGTACTATGCCTCTATGCTCTGTGGGAGAAACAAAATATTTCAGCACACGCGTGTTCCTCATTGTAAGTGCATCCAGTGCCCTTTAGTGATTTTGGTGGTTTGAAGACTAATAGGTTAAGTATCTAATGTGTTCATAAGTGTACACGGGATCTATAAGTCGCAGAGGAGATCAAAATATTCGATGAATATCGACCCCTAAAAATGTATATCTTCGACAGAAATTGGTCTTCTGCTGAAGACTTTGATCGCGAAGAAATTGCGATGACATTGATATTCCTCATGATGATATTGAAGATGAGGAATTCGGTGTGTCCTGAAGAAAATCAATCTGAAGACTTTGAAGCATGAAGATTTATTCTTTCTGTTTTATTTTCTTCACTCTTGAGTCATAGGAACACCATACTGTTAAACGGGGGTCAAAGTAACACTTTGGAATGAATTTTCTCATGATGCTCAACCCAAGCCTAATCCTACCAAAAGACTCATGTGAGGAATATGAGAGACATGAGGACTCTCACAGTTGAGGGTCCCGACCGTTACCGCAAGTCGCGCCACATCACTGATCTTATCCACACCAACGGTCATAAAATTTAAGGGTATTAAAGTCAAATCATGTCGGGATGCTCACAGGCTATAAATAGCCCCCCCCCCCACAACCATTTGTTGGTTGGCTGCTCCGTTTTCCTCAAGAGTCTTTGAGAGTAATCCATCAGTGAGGAAATACCCCAAAACACCAAACCACAAACCAAAACCAAGTGATTGAGCATCACTGAAGAAGTTGTTCCTGTGTGGGACTGAAGCGTTTTACCTTTGAGCATTGTGCATCCTCCAGACAGTTAGGCATCATGGTCTAGAGCAATCTAGCAATCAATTGTGGATCGCCAGGTGACCAAGTTTGTGAGGGTTTGGAAGTTTGCCCTGAAGACTTACCACGAGTGTTGGCCGAGGACTGCGTGTTCTTAGCCCATGGAGAATACGGCAGGGACTGTGTGTCCCGGGACTGTGTGTCTTTTGGTTTCGATACCAAGCCGCTCCAAACCAGATGTACAACTGTCACAGCAGTTGGAACTAGGTCATCAACCACTGTCTTCACTGAGAAACGGGTTCTATTTCTTCAACTCCTTTAATTCCTCATATTGTATGTTGAAAATTTTCATTGTCACTGTTTGAAGAATTTGCTGAAGACTTTCTCTGAAATTCCTCAACCCCAAATTCTTCACGCGAGTTATTCTTCACCTGTTTTCTCCGTGCATGCATACTGTGCAAACTGCTTTTCATATTCGTCACCTTGAAAACTGTTGTAGTGAAACTTTGCACTCCTCATCCTTTGTTGTTTCTGCTGCAAGTTAGTCATCAGTGAGGAATTTACTCAAAAGGAATTTCCTCAGTGATGAAATTCTAAAAATATCCTATTCACCCCCCCCCCCTCTAGTCGATATAACACACTTTCAATTGGTAATAGAGCAAGGTACTCCCTTGTTCTGTGTGATTTTGGTTTAACCACCTGGAGTTTTAGTTATGTCGACTGCACACATGATCAAGGTTACTGCAGGATCTCCTACTTTCGAAGGAAAGGACTTTCCCTTCTAGAAGACCAAGATGCAGATGCATCTACAAGTTATTGACAATGATCTCTGGTATATTGTGGAACATGGTGTCCCTATCATCACTTCTACTGTCTCTGTCGCTGATGTGAAGAAATTCAAGCAACTTGATTCTCAAGCAAAGAATATTATATGTGGCCATCTGAGCAAAGGTCGGTATGGCACAGTGAGTGCTTTGGGCTCAGCAAAACTTATCTAGGAAAGGTTGTCCAAAGTTAATGAAGGAGTATCAACCTAGCGTGATTCTTGTGTTGATGTTCTTCGCAATCTCTTCAATTGATTCAAGAGGCTTGACAATGAAAGCTGCCAAGATACCTTTGATCGCCTCACTGACATATCAAATGAACTGCAAGCACTGGGAGCTCGAGACATTACCGATCATGAAGTAGTGAAGAAACTCCTAAGATCTTTGGATTCTTAATTTGATACTTTAGTTCTGATGATTCAAGAAAGACCAGACTACAAGATGCTTGATCCTGTTAATATACTCGAAAGACTCAATACTCATGAATTCCAACAAGAACAAAAGAGAGATCTACATGGACCAAGCTATTCTAGACCTCGTGCGCTCAAGGCCAAAGCAATTTCCTCATCCGAAGAAGAAGACTCGGATGACAGCATTGGTGATCCTAAATAATTTGGACAGGAGCTTGCAATACTCGTGAGGAACTTCCGGAAGTTTACGAGACGTGGTCAGTTTGGTAAATCTTCAAGAAGAGATATGAGGAAATCAGAATCTTCATCTGAGGACTACAAGAAAAGAACCTGCCACTAATGCAAGAAATCAGGCCACTACATTGTTGATTGTCCTCGTTGGGGAAAGGAATCAAAGAAGAAGAAATACAAGGATGAAAGTTCTGATGACTCGAAGAAAAAGAAAAAATCTTCAAAATCCTCATCCTCAAAGTCCTCATCGCACAAGAAGACTAGTTTCAGAAAGGCTCGGGCACTTATTGGCAAGGAAATGGATTCTGAGGCAGAACCCAAGGAATGTGATGAAGAAGAGGGTTATGTTGAAGACTCAGAATCTGGACAAGCTAGCCTTGCATTTGCAACCACATTCGTCCGCAAGTCAATCTTCAACCTTGAAGAAAATGATAACATCATCCACACTGATGACTATGCTGATGACTTCGCTCCAACCTATTGCTTCATGGCAGAAGGTTCAAAGGTCCCGAATGATGCTTCCTCCTCTGATTCAAGTGACTGTGAACCTGATGATTGTAAAAAACCTAGTTAAAGTAAACTTGCTATCATTGCTACTAAACAACAAACTGCGCTAGAAAAGCTTCAAAAACTACTAGACAGAAGCGATGATTTGTTGAATGATGAAATGAATCTTACCCAAATCCTCACTGAAGATATGAAAAGTCTTCAGTCCAGATTTCATAATCTTCAAGATCGTCATGTTACACTCCTCGCTGATCATGAGAAACTTTCCTATGAATTTCTTCAAAGGGAACTTGATCTTGAGAAGCTGAGGATTTCTCATGATGATCTTCGTATGGAAATTGATTCATTACTAGCTCAACATATGAGTGCTGCTCAGGCTGAATTCATTCCTCCATGTCTTAAATGCATCGAACGTGAAACTGCTAATTCTTCACCAGAATCATCAAATGCTTCTATTGCTATAAATTCTTCAACTCCTCCTGTAGTGTCAAATTCCTCACTTGAGGAAACCACAAATGTCACTGATGAAAACGCAGGGCTGAAGGAACTGTATGTGACAGGCATATACAAAAGTCTCAAAGGACACCAAACCCTTTGTGATGTGCTCAAAAAGCAAATCTTGTATAGGAACCCGAGGAAAGAAGGAATTGCCTTTGAGAGGAAATTGAATGCTGATGGATCATACTAGAAACCTGAGCAGTATCCCAAAATACTGATGAAAACGCAGGGCTGAAGGAATTGTATGTAACTGGCTTTGCATGTGAATTATCCTATTCCTCAGACGAGTCATTTGACTCCAACTATAAACTATTCAAAAATCAATCTGGTGAAGTATTTGCTCGATATGTTGGAACTAACTGCAGGAATGGGCCTCCCGTGAGGAAAATCTGGGTTCCCAAAAGTTGCCTTGAAAATCTTCAGGCGAATGTCCTCATGACACCACCTATGAAGAATTTGAACCCCGAATCATATTCCTCAGGAGGACCAAAGGCTTCAAGAGGATCAAAATCCTCAACTGGCCAAAACTATGCTCGTACCCATGCTAATGCTTCTAACATGCAGGGAAATTACAAGGAATATGAATATGAGCATTATTCTTCAAATCATTATGTTCATAAATCCTCAAAGAAATTCTCTGCATATTCATTTGAGTACTTTAACCCCTCTACTGTTAAGAGAAGTGCATTAGCTTCAATGCTCCCTTTCTCATATGGTGCTCGCACAATGATGAATGCTTTACCACCCCTTCAAATGTGGGTGGTGAAGAAATTGAACTAATCACTTCTGCGGGTCAGGTCTCCAGATGAAAATCATCATCTGAAGAATTTGCTGGAGACTTGAGGAAAATGCTTGATAGGACGCAAGCTAATATTGATGAAATAAAAATATTTCACACGTCCTCATAATTACTGTTTATGATGAAATTCCTATCTGATGAAATTGATATCATATTCTTCAAGTCTGAAGCATATGAGATGGTAAGCTGTACTAATTCATCTGCAGGATGACAAACCCAAGAGTACTAAGTGGGTTCTTGATAGTGGTTGCACATATCACATGACTGATGATAAAAGCTTGTTGATGAATATGGCACTAACTCCATCACCCCTGAAGCAAATCACATATGCTAACAAAGGTAAAAGCAAGGTATTGGGACTTGGCAAAGTGGCTATTTCCAAGGACACGCACATGGACAAAGTGATGCTTGTTAAATCCCTTGGGTTTAACCTCATGTCGGTCTCAATGCTTTGTGATCTTGATATGGTTGTTATCTTTGGAAGATATAGATGTGTTGTCATCATGGAATCTGACAGATCCAAAGTCTTCGAAGGTGCTAGAAGAGGGGATTTGTACATTGTTGATTTCTCTACAGGTCCTCAACCATCCACTTGCTTAGTAGCAAAAACCTCAGAAGGGTGGCTGTGGCATCGAAGACTTGGTCATGCAGGCATGAGGAATTTGCACACGCTCGCGAAGAATAAGCATGTCATCGGCATCGAATCAGTCAAATTCCGACCACCTCTGCGGTGCTTGTGAGTCTGGGAAAATGACGAGATCCAAGCACCCCTCATAGACTATCATGACCACTACTCGTCCATTTGAATTGCTTCACATGCATCTATTTGGACCTACACATTATGCCACTCTAACAAATGCAGCATCTTTATATGGCTTTGTCATAGTTGATGATTATTCGAGATACACTTAGGTGCATATCATTTTGTATAAAACTGAAGTGCAGGAAGTCTTCAAACGATTTTCCTCAAGGGCCTCGACGAACTTCGGCATCAAGATCAAACACATCAGGAGTGATAATGGAACAGAATCCAAAAACACTGGTCTTGATAATTATCTTGATGAACTTGGTATTACTCACGAATTGTCTACTCCTTATACTCCTCAACAGAATGGTGTCGTCGAAAGAAACAACAGGACTCTGGTTGAGATGGCAAGAACCATGCTTGAAGAATATCATACTCCTCGTCGTTTCTTGCCTGAAGCAATCAATACTGCATGCCATATCATCAACAGGGTATATCTTCACAAATTCCTCAAGAAAACCTCATATGAACTCCTCACTCAAAAGAAACCCAATGTAAGTTATTTCAGAGTCTTCGGTGCAAAATGTTGGATTAGAGATCCTCACCATAGCTCAAAGTTAGCACCTAAGGCACATGAGGGTTTTATGCTTGGTTATGGAAAGGACTCGCACACCTATAGAGTCTTCAACACCTATCACAACAAGGTTGTTGAAACTGTAGATGTGCGGTTCGATGAAACTAATGGCTCGCAAAGAGAGCAATTGCCTCCTGATCCGGATAAGTTGTCTCCTGAGGAAGCAATAAAGCTCAAAGATACTCAAGACATTGTTCCCACTGAGGAAATTGATGAAGAAATCATTCCAAGCACTGATGAAAATCAAGAAGATGCTCCTGAGGAAATTGCTCCAGAACCAATTCCTCAGCCCAAACAAAGTCCTCAACCAGCTCATCCAAGGATTGCAAATGAAGTAGAACTTGACAAAATCCTCAATGACATCAACGTGCCAGGTCCTCTCACTCTCTAAAAAGCTTCACACTTAGTTAACTTTTGTGCGCATTTTTCCTTTGTGTCTATCACAGAACCTTCAAAAGTTGCTGAGGCTTTCATGGAACCAGAGTGGATCCAAGCCATGCAAGAAGAACTTCTTCAATTCAAGCTGAATGACGAATGGGATCTCATCAAACGACCAGATCCTTGCAAGCACAATATAACCGGCACCAAGTGGATTTTCCGAAACAAGCAAGATGAGGATGGTCAAGTGGTGAGGAATAAGGCACGACTTGTAGCCCAAGGCTACACACAGGTTGAAGGAATTGATTTCAATGAAACTTTTGCACCTGTTGCTAGACTTGAAGCTATTCGAATACTACTTGCTTATGCTAATCATCATAACATTACCTTATATCAAATGGATGTGAAAAGTGCATTCCTCAATGGTAAGCTTGAGGAAGAAGTATATGTTGCTCAGCCCCCAGGTTTTGAGGATCCAAAGAATCCAGACAAAGTCTTCAGACTCAAAAAGGCGCTCTATGGTCTCAAGCAAGCCCCTTGGGCGTGGTACGATACATTGAAGGAATTCCTCATGAAGAAAGGCTTCAAATCTGGTTCACTCAATCCAACTCTTTTCACTAAATCCTATGATAATGAACTATTTGTGTGCCAGATATATGTCGATGACATCATATTTGGTTGTACTGACAAACGATACAGTGATGAATTTGCTTACATGATGAGTGAACAATATCATATGTCTATGATGGGGGAGCTGAAATTCTTCTTAGGTCTTCAAATTCGTCAACAACGCAATGGGATCTTCATTTCACATGAGAAATACCTCCAGGATGTTCTAAGGAAATTCGATATGCATGAATGCAGAGGTGCCAAGACTACAATGCCTACCAATGGCCACCTGTGCACTGACGAAAATGGTAAAGAATTCGATCAGCAGGTATATCGTTCCATGATTGGCTCTTTACTGTACTTATGTGCCTCTAGGCCAGATATAATGCTTAGTGTTTGCATGTGTGCACGTTTTCAAGCAAAACGGAAGGAATCACACCATAAGGCTGTGAAGCATATTCTTCGGTACTTAGCTCACACGCCAACACTAGGATTATGGTACCCCAATGGCTCAAATCTTCATCTTGGGGATATTCTGATTCTGACTATGTTGGTGACCGTGTGGATCGCAAGTCAACTTCTGGCACATGTCATTTCCTCGGAAGATCATTAGTCTGTTGGTCCTCAAAGAAGCATAACTGCGTTTCACTCTCCACTGCCGAAGCTGAGTACACTGCTGCTGGTTCATGCTGTGCTCAATTGCTATGGCTGAAGCAAACCCTCAAGGATTACGGCATCAACATGAAGAATGTGCGTCTCTACGCGACAATGAGGGTGCAATCAAGATTGCATACAACCCAATACAGCACTCGAAGACTAAGCACATCCAGATTCGTCATCATTTTCTTCGGGACCATGTCCTCAAGGGAAATATCCTCATCGACCATGTGAAGACTGACGATCAACTAGCAGATATCTTCGCTAAGCCCTTGGATGAGAAAATGTTTTGCAAGTTGCGGTGTGATCTAAATATCTTAGAATCGTTAAATACTTTGTAAAAAAACATGCACACATCCTAACACTTATGCAAAATTGATGACTTAGATGTGCAACACACGAAGAATCGATTTTCTTCAACCAATGAAGAATATCACTATTAGTGTGAAGAAATTAACGAAGAAATTGATTCTCACGGCCCTACGACAATTGTACGCGGCGTCTGAAATCAACATTCTTATACGGTGGGTCACGCCACCACCCAACTTGAAATTCCTCAAGTTGAATTTCTTCAAAGCTTTCTTCAAAATTGTTTTCGTCAAAGATGAAATTCATCAACATGATGCTTTGTCACAAAATCCTCAAGTTTATCAAAACCTTCAAAAACGCTTGATGGTTTTCATTTGCCTAGTCCTCAACAGCATTCACTTATAGCTATTTCTTCAACTTGATATTTCATCTAAGTGAATGTGATTGGACCCTACTTCCCCTCTATGCTATACTCACCTAGTCTATTCAATTCTTCATATGCGTTCTACTTGAAACTTTGTTCAAAATCCTCACTGCGTCCTTGTCAGCTGATGATTTTGTAACAAAATCCTCAAGTCCTCAAAAATGATTTTTATATTGTTACACAATAACTGAACCCCACTTCCCACGATCAGATAAGCACGATCTCCACCGCTTTAAACGGTTGCTACACGTGTCCTGCGGAGACGAAAGGGCAGGGGTAGTTCGGTCCGAAAGAATCAGACGGACAATTTTCACCTGGGCTATAAATATGTCCCTACCCCCTCCGGTCAAAACTCTTCATTCTCCCTCTCTCGACCTCCTCTCCGCTACAGCAAATCCCTAGCGCCACCGCTAGAAGTTTCGTCGCCGGTGAGGAAAAGCTTTACTGCCTCGACCTCTCCGTCGCCGAAATCACGCCGGAACCGGAACGTCTTCGTCCGCCGCCGCCGTAGCTGTCCTCTGTTGCCAAGTTAGGGCGAGTGGACTCACACCGAAGAGCATCTACTGCTGCTTATTCCTTTGTTCTTCGTGCACGCTATATAGGGTAAATAAAACCCTATTTTTAGAGTCCCTTTCAATCTACTATTTTACCTTTGATTCATGAAATCTGTTTTTCCTCAAGTATATATCAGTCTCTATTCCTCAAACACTGCTTATTCCTCAATTGTTGATGAATTTCACTAAGCATCTAAAAGTCCTCACGAGATTCTTCAATTGTGCAAATTTTCGAATCTGTACAACTCTGAAACCCAAGATCAGAGTGCTTAGACAAATTCCTCAACCCACTGGTCAAATTTCTCAACTTTAAATTTTTTAATTTCTTCAAATCTAAGAACGCATATGACCTCTCCAAATTCCCCGCAACTATATTCTATTCACAGGTACAAAATGTCAGCTGATAATTCTCTAGGTTCTCATCAACTTAACTCATTTGCAGCGTTTCTTGAAGAAAATCTGCAAGTGTCATCAGAATCCTCAAGAGTTTAATTTCCTCAGCAAAAGCCTCAGCTGAAGAAAATGGAAGATGAAAGGAAGCAAAAGGGTGGCAAGAAGCTCGAACAGAACACTGCCATCGATATCCCTGATGATATATACTTGGAATACTGCACACCTGATGAGCAAGAAACAATGCCCAGGAGGAAAATAAGGCTTCAAAAGATAGAACGGCGGTGGGCTAAGGAGTAGAAAGAATACAGATTTGTCACTCCAAAGTACACGAAGAAATTCGCTCTTAAGCCACTTGGCAAACGGCCTCCTCTCGAGGATTATCAGGATGCCCATCCTTCAAGCCTCAAGATGATTGATGACTATCCTGAGGAAAAGACAAAACACTTGTCAAAGCTTCAGAGGCAAGCAGAAGCTGGAGTGAGGAAATTTAATGAAGAATCAGCTGCTGCTGCTATCGCAGCCACCTCCTCTGCCGCTGAAACTTCTGGCACGGCCATTCCTCAAGTGAAGCATGTGCCACAAAAACCAAAGGCTTCAAAGCCTCAGGAGAAATTGCTTCAGAAGGCTCCACCTGCATCTGCACCAAAACCCTTAGAAACACCAAAGGCTTCAAAGCCTGAACAGAAGCAGATTGTGAAGCAACTTCCTACTGTCTCCAGCTCCTCTGTTCCCTCTCCAACAAGCTCAGAGACAAAGTCTTCACCAACACCAATGAAGACTAAGGTGACTGCTGGGAGAGGAACCAGACCAAGCCCAGGAAAAATCATTAAAGCCCCTTCTGCATGAGAAGGCAGTGATGAATATGATGATAAGACCCTGCAGGCAATCATCAGAAACAAGCAGGAGAGGGTTGCTCAAGCATCAGGCAGCGCCATTCCTCTGGCCATGGACCCAAAATTCCTTTTGGACCACATCAATGTGTGGTATGATGACCCCCAACACACTTATTGATGACTTGAAGCTTCCCCCAGGCATCAGCCACGTGGTGGCCACATTCATCAACGAGGCCAAGTGGAAGGAAACGCAAGCCAAACAAGCAAAGGCTGCTAAGCTTAAAAAGGAGAAATTCCTGACACAAAATCTCCTCGGCATGACTCCTGATGCTCTTGTGTCAACTCAGGCAGAATTGAAGACTTTGACAGACAAGTACACCAAGCTATCTGATCGTCAAAGTCTCAAGAACAATTTCATCAAGTTTGCTACCAACGCAGTTGATGATTACAAGAAAAAGGTTGCCCCTCCACCAACACCATTGTAGCCTGAGATTGAGGAAGAAAAACCTGCCCCTGCCGAGGAAATGCCTCAAGAAAGCCGTGCAGATGCACTGGCTATTGAGGAAATAGCCATGGAAATTCCAGCTGATGAATCTAAGCCAGGTGATGAAACTGCTCCAGCTGATGCGTCTAAGCCAGCTGATAAATCTGCTCCAGCTGAAGAAAATGCTTCAGCTGAGGAAACTGACAGGACGGATACAACTCCGCCCCCTGAAGAGAAAATGCCTTCACCAAAATCTTCAAAGGTGAAGAAAATGACTCTGTATGCATCAGACGTGAAGAAAACCAGGGCTGTAGAAAAGGAAGCTAAGAAAATAAAAGCTTCCTCAATAGAAGAATCAATTGAGGCCAAGCGCCTCAAATCTCTTGATGAAAATGCTCCGTTGGATCCTGTGCCTCTCAAGATTGCTCCTTCCTACGAAATGATTCCCTTCGAGAGAGAATACAAGGAGCATATGACTGATGAGGAAATGAAGATTGTTGAGTCTGAGGAACACACGGATGAGGAAATTCAAATTGATGAAAGTCCTCAAACCTTCATTCCTCCTAAAGAACCTGCTCAAGGATTAGCTGCACCAGTTGAAGAATTTGGCTCCTCCACCAAGCAAACTCCTCAAGCTGACGAAAACCAAGGAGAAGATCCTCAGCCTGAAGAAAATCCAAATCCTGAGCAAAACACTCAACCTGAGGCTCAGGATGAAGAGATTCCTCCTCCTGAGCAAAATCCTCAACCAGATGCTCACGCAGAAGAAAATCCTCACCCAGAGCAGAATCCTCAACCTGAAGCACAAGCTGATGAAATTCCTCATCCTGAGGAACATGCTGAAGAAAATGCCCCCGCGCCAAATACAGAAACTGCTATTGTGGTTGTCAATCCTGAGACTGCCATGATTGTCTCTCCTCAAGGGAAGCAGCAAACCTTCAGCCCATGCAGCGTCAGCCCTTCTCCAAGCGGCCAAAGTTTCAGAAGGAAGCGTTCTATGAAGAACGCATGTATTTCATCGGAAAAAATCCTTATGAAAAGCCTTGCATCAGACACATGAAGTTTTGGACAAGGACTCAGCTCAACTATTATGCATCAGTGCTTTGTGGAAGAAACAAAAAAATTCAGCACACACATATTCCTCATGGTGAGCTTTAAGAAATTCCTTGCTTCGACCCAGTCCTCAACGTCCTTCATGAAGCAGGATTGCTCCCACTTTGCTCTGATATCTGTGATTGGAACAGCAACATCGTTCTTCAATTCTATGTAACTTTGCATATCTCTGGAGATCCAACAGATATCAAGACTTGGGTGTTGGATTGGATGACGCAGCACACACACTTCAAGGCCCCTGGAAATGAGCTCCTGTGAGTACTTCCTGTGTCTATTCCTTCAGAAAATGGTGTGAATATGTATGATGAATGTGAGCTTCCCAACAAGCTGATGGAAGTCCTCATGAAGCCTTTGGCCAAGGGCCAACCACCAAGAACAACCTTCCTGGTCCATGAACTGAAGTATGAACCCAGGACTGTTTACAGAATCCTCTGCAGTGTTCTTGCACCAATCAAGGGCCATGATGATGAAGAAGATGTTGTAGGCATCATGAAGAATATCCTCTTGAACATCATCCATGGCATCCCCATAAATCTTCATGATTTCTTCTTGAGGACTATGGCTGACAATGCTATGTCACCTTTTGACTTGAAGATTTACGCAACATGGATCATGAGATTCATCAGACGCAGGTCAGGCATCAACTATCATGCTAATTTCAATAATCACATTGGATATATGCCTCCGATCAGGGTCAACAAGAAGACTTTCGAGCCAGTTGAAGGAAAAGGCAAGTCTGTGATCGATGAAGGCGGTCAGCCCCTTGATGGCCAGTTTCGTGAGCCTGATGCATATTCTTCACGGGATGATACTGAGGCCCAACCGCCAAGTCCTGTTGCTCCAAGGGTGATGAATACCAGAGAGCTACTCCTCAGTCTTCATCAAAAGGTAGATCGCAATCACAAGTGTGTCAAACGCCAGTTTGGCGCCATTGTGAAAACCCTCAATGAGACTCAGAATGCAGTGAAGCTTAATCATCACTATCTTCATGAGGTTTTTGATCGCACCTGGGCCACACAGGCTCATTTGAAGACTCCAGCAGAACTTCAAGAATTGGAGTTTACACGGGACTTCGACTCGTCATGGCCACCAAAGAAGAAATTCAGGCCCATTCCGGTTCCAGACCTTGAGGACAGCTCTTTTTCTTCATTCCGCACTTCAAAATCTGATGAAGAACAACAAGACACTACCACTAGTCCAAGGAGGAAGCCTGCTCCCAAGAATCCTCACGTGTCTTCCTCAACTGCAAAGAAGTGAAGTCTTCACGGGGCGTTAGACCTCAGTTTTTGTCCCTTTTTCGTCACTTGATGACAAAGGGGGAGAAATCTGAGAGTTAGTCTTCACGCGGGATATATTTTGGGCACTTATGAACTTTATTAAGTTACAAACTCTTGGCTCTTCTAAAGTGTTTTATGTAATGAGTTGTAACTTAAGCCCGATGGTACTCTGACGCTTTTGAACGTTTTTCTTTGCATGCTTATTCCTCAAAACATTAATGCTCGCATGCTGGAATTCGTCAGATACCATTTCTCATCATGCATTCTCAATTTCTTCATACTATATGTCATATGTATGCATGATTTACAAGGCCCGGGGGGAGATCTCCATGATATAAATCATCAATGTGCATTTGCTGTGAAAAGCAAAATCCTAAAGACATGCACATCTTCAGGGGGAGTCTCTCTGTATCTTGATTTCAAATTCCTCAAATGAGTATTTACACTTCATATTTTATCCTTGTTGAAGACTTATAGGTTAAGTATCTAATGTGTTCATAAGTGTACACAGGATCTATAAGTCGTGGAGGAGATTGAAATATTCGATGAATATAGAACTCTAAAAATGTATATCTTCGGCTGAAGAAATTGGTCTTATGCTGAAGACTTTGATCGCGAAGAAACTGCGATAAAATTGATATTCCTCATGAAGATATTGAAGATGAGGAATTTGGTGTGTCCTGAAGAAAATCAATCTGAAGACTTTGAAGCATGAAGATTTATTCTTTCTTGTTTTATTTTCTTCACTCTTGAGTCATAGGAACACCGTACTGTTAAAGGGGGTCAAAGTAACACTTTGGAATGAATTTCCTCATGATGTTCAACCCAAGCCTAATCCTACCAAAAGCTTCATGTGAGGAATATGAGAGACATGAGGACTCTCACAGTTGAGGGTCCCGACCGTCACCGAAAGTCGTGCCACATCACTGATCTTCTCCAACCAACGGTCGTATTATTTAAGGGCATTAATGTCAAATCATGTCGGGATGCTCTCAGGCTATAAATAGACGCCCCCCACAACAATTTGTTGGTTGCCTGCTCCGTTAGAAACTGACACTTGTCATAAGAGCAACCCAAATTCCTCAAGAGTCTTCGAGAGTAATTCATCAGTGAGGAAATACCCCAAAACACCAAACCACAAACCAAAACCAGGTGATTGATCATCACTAAGGAAGTTGTTCATGTGTGGGACTGAAGCCTTTTACCTTTGAGGACTGTGCATCCTCCAGACGGTTAGGCGTCATGGTCTAGAGCAATCCAGCAGTCAATTGTGGATCGCCAGGTGACCAAGTTTGTGAGGGTTTGGAAATCTGCCCTGAAGACTTACCACGAGTGTTGGGCGAGGACTGTGTGTTCTTAGCCCAAGGAGAATACGGCAGGGACTGTGTGTCTCGGGACTGTGTGTCTTTTGGTTTCTATACCAAGCCGCTCCAAACCAGATGTACAACTGTCACAGCAGTTGGAACTGGGTCATCAACCACTGTCTTCACTGAGAAACGGGTTCTATTTCTTCAACTCCTTTAATTCCTCATACTGTATGTTGAAGATTTTCATTGTCACTGTTTGAAGAATTTGCTGAAAACTTTCTCTGAAATTCCTCAACCCCAAATTCTTCACGCGAGTTATTCTTCACCTGTTTTCTCCGTGCCTGCATACTATGCAAACTGCTTTTCATATTCGTCACCATGAAAACTGCTGTAGTGAAACTTTGCACTCCTGATCCTTTGTTGTTTCCGCTGCAAGTTAGTCATTAGTGAGGAAATTCCTCAAAAGGAATTTCCTCAGTGATGAAATTCTAAAAATCTCCTATTCACCCCCCTTTAATCAATATAACGCACTTTCACTCATGTTGAGATGGAACAACTTCCTTGCTTCGCCCCTGTCCTCAATGTTCTTCATGAAGCCGGACTGCTGCCTCTCTGCACTCACATCAGCGATTGGAACAGTGATATCGTTCTTCAGTTTTATGCTACTTTGCACATCTCTGGAGACCCGAAGGATATCAATACTTGGGTGCTGGACTGGATGACTCAGCACACTCATTACAAAGCTCCTGCCACTGAGCTGCTGCGAGTGCTTCCAGTTTCAATTCCCTCAGAACAAGCTGTGATGATGTATGATGAACGGGAATTGCCCAACAAACTGATGGAAGTCCTCATGAAGCCTTTGGCCAAGGGTCAACCTCCAAGAATGACCTTTCTGGTTCAAGACTTGAAGTATGAACCAAGGACTGTCTACAGGATCCTGTGCAGTGTCATCGCTCCAATCAAAGGCCATGATGATGAAGAAGATGTTGTAGGCATCATGAAGAATATCCTCTTCAACATCATCCATGGCATACCAATAAACCTTCACGACTTCTTCCTGAGGACTCTGGCTGACAATGTTATGTCGCCCTTCGACCTGAAGATTTACGCTCCATGGATCATGAGATTCATCAGACGCAGATGAGGCATCAACTATCATGCTGATTTCAACAATCACATTGGATTTCTGCCTCCTATCAGAGTCAAGAAAAAGACTTTTGAGCCTGTTGAAGGAAAAGGAAAATCTGTCATCGATGAAGGAAGTCGGCCCCTTGATGGCCAGTTTCGTGAACCAGATGCATATTCTTCATGGGATGACACTGAAACTCAGGAGCCGCCTAGCCCTGTTGCCCCAAGGATAATGACTAACAGAGAACTACTCCTTAGTCTTCATCAGAAGGTCGATCGCAATCACAAATGGGTCAAACGTCAATTCAGTGCCATTATGAAAACCCTCAACGAGACTCAGAATGCAGTGAAGAAAAATCACTACTATCTTCATGAGGTTTTAAATCGTACCTGGGCCACCCTGGCTCATCTGAAGACTCAAGAAGAACTTGATGAATTGGAGTTCACTCAAGACTTCGACTGGTCGTGGCCTCCCAAGAAGAAATTCAAGCCAATTCCAGTTCCAGACCTTGAGGATAGTTCATTTTCTTCATTCCGCACTGCAGAATCTGATGAAGAACCAGAAGATACTACCGCTGGCCCAAGGAAAAAGCCCATTGCCAAGAATCCTCACGCATCTTCTTCATCAGCCAAGAAGTGAAAGTCTTCATGGGGCGTTAGTCCTCAGTTTTGTCTCTTTTTCGTCACTTGATAACAAAGGGGAGAAATCTGAGTTAGTCTTCACGCGGGAATTTTTTTGGGGCTAATGAACTTTATTAAGTTACAAACTCTTGGTTTTTCTGAAGTGTTTTATGTAATGAGTTGTAAGTTAAGCCCGATGGTACTCTGACGCTTTTGAACGTTTTTCTTCGCATGCTTATTCCTCAAAATATTAATGCACGCATGTTGAAATTCGTCAGATACCATTTCTCCTCATGCATTTTCAAATTCCTCACATTATATGTCAAATGTATGCATGATTTACAAGATACAGGGGGAGATCTCCATGATATAAATCATCAATGTGCATTTGCTGTGAAAAGAAAATTCCTCAAAATATGCACATCTTCGGGGGGAGTCTCTGAGTATCTTGTTTTCAAATTCCTCAACTGAGTATTTACATTTCATATTTTTATCCCCGTTGAAAACTTAACCTAATTGGCATCAACCACCAAAAAGGGGGATATTGTAAGTGCATCTAGTGCCCTTAGTGATTTTGGTGGTTTGAAGACTTATAGGTTAAGTATCTAATGTGTTCATGAGTGTACACAGGATCTATAAGTCGTTGAGGAGTTTGAGTTATACGATGAATATCGACCCCTAAAAACATATATCTTCGGCTGAAGAAATTGGTCTTATGCTGAAGACTTTGATCGCGAAGAAATTGGGATGAAATTGATATTCCTCATGAAGATATTGAAGATGAGGAATTCGTTGTGTCTTGAAGAAAATCAGTTCGAAGACTTTGAAGCGTGAAGATTTATTCTTTCTGTTTCATTTTCTTCACTGTTGAGTCATAGGAACACCGTACTGTTAAAGAGGGTCAAGGTAACACTACGAAATGAATTTCCACATGATGCTCAACCCAAGCCTAATCCTACCAAAAGCCTCGAGTGAGGAATATGAGAGACATCAGGACTCTCACAGTTGAGAGTCCCGACCGTTACCGCTATTTGCGCCACCTCACCAAACTTATCCACACCAACGGTCATAATATTTAAGGGCATTTATGTCAACTCATGTTGGGATGCTCCCAGGCTATAAAGAGTCGCCCCCCACAACCATTGGCTGGTTGACTTCTCCGCGAAAAACTGACACTTGTCATTGAGAGCAACCCAAATTCCTCAGAGTCTTTGAGAGTAAATCATCAGTGAGGAAATACCCCCAAACACCAAACCAGAAATCCAAAACCAAGTGATTGAGCATCACTGAAGAATTTGTTCCTGTGTGGAACTGAGTCCTTTTACCTTTGAGGACCGTGGATCCTCCAGACGGTTAGGCGTCATGGTCTAGAGCAGTCCAGGAGTCAATTGTGGATCATCGGGTGACCAAGTTTGTGAGGGTTTGGAAGTGTGCCGTGAAGACTTACCACGAGTGTTGGGCAAGGAATGTGTGTCCTTAGCTGAAGGAGAATACGGTAGGGACTGCGTGTCCCGGGACTGTGTGTCTTTTGGTTTCAATACCAAGCCGTTCCAAACCAGACGTACGACTGTCGCAGCAATTGGAACTGGGTCATCAACCACTGTCTTCACTGTGATACGGGTTCTATTTCTTCAACTCTTTCAATTCCTGAGTATTGTATGTTGAAGATTTTCATTGTCTCTGTTTGAAGAATTTGCTGAAGACTTTCTCTGATTTTCTCAACCTCAAATTCTTCACGCTAGTTAATCCTCACCTGCTTAATCTGTGCATGTGTTCTATGCAAACTGTTTTTCATATTCCTCATCACAGAAAATTGATGCAGTACTACTTTGCACTCCTGATCCTTTGTTGATTTCGCTGCAAGTTATTCATCGGTGAGGAATTTCCTCAAAAGGAATTTCCTCAGTGATGAGATTCTAAAAACTCCTATCCACCCCCCTCTAGTCGATATAACGCACTTTCAGAAACACTTTCAACACACATCGTTACCTCGCCTTTAGCTAGTCTCCATTTATTCCGTAGCTTTTATTTTGAGTTACTAACACTTAGCAATCGAACCGGTATCTAATACCCTGGTGCTACTAGGTGTACTAGTAAAGTACACATCAATATCATGTATATCCAATATACTTTTGTCGACTTTGCGAGCCTTCTCATCTGCCAAGCATCTAGGGTAGTTCCTCTTCAGTGACTGTTCCCCTCATTACAGAAGCACTTAGTCTCGGGCTTGGATTCAACCATGGGTCTCTTCACTAGAGAAGCAACTAGTTTGTCGTTTAATGAAGTATCCCTTCATGCCCTTGCCCTTCTTGAAACTAACGGTTTTACAAACCATCAACAATTGATGCCCCTTTTCGATTTCTACTTTCTCGGTGTCAAACATCGTGAATAGTTCAAGGATCATCATATCTATCACTGTTATGTTATAGTTCATGACGAAGCTCTAGTAGCTTGTGGCAATAACTTTGGAGAACCATCACTTTCTCATCTCAAAGATCAACTCCCACTCGATTCAAGCGATTGTAGCATTCAGACAATCTGAGCAAATGCTCAACAATTGAGCTTTTCTCCGTTACTTTGTTGACAAAGAATCTTGTCGGAGTTCTCATACCTCTCAACAAGGGCACGAGCATGAAATCCCAATTTCCTCTCTTGGAACATCTCGTATGTCCCGCGACGTTCGAAACGTCTTTAGCGCCTCAATTCTAAGTCGTTTAAGCATTGGGCACTGAACTATCATGTAGTTATCAAAAACGTGTATGTCGGATGTTCGCAACATCCACAGATCACGCTTGGGGTTTAGCAAACCGAGGAGTGTATTAAGTACATAAGCCTTCTGCCAGCAATGAGGACAATCCTTAGTTAACAGACTTAGTTCGTATAATTGCTACTTCTATATTTCAACTAAGTTTTCTCTAGGAACATATCAAAAAACCCGTAGAGCTATAGCGCAAGTTATAACATAATTTGCAAAGACCTTTTGACTATGTTCATGATAATTAAGTTTATCTAATCAAATTATTTAATGAACTCCCACTCACATCGACATACCTCTAGTCATCCAAGTTATACATGATCCACGTCGACTAGCCCGTGTCCGATCATCACGTGAGACGGACTAGTCATCAATGGTGAGCATCTCCATACTAATCGTATCAACCATACAACTCATGTTCGACCTTTCGGTCTCCCGTATTCGAGGCCATGTCTGTACATGCTAGGCCCATCGAGTCAACCTAAGTGTTCTGCGTGTGTAAACTGACTTACACCCGTTGTATGCGAACGTTAGAATCTATCACGCCCGATCATCACGTGGTGCTTCTAGACAATGATCATTCGCAACGGTGCACACTTAGGGGAGTACATATCTTGAAATTTTAATGAGGGATCATCTTATCTTTGCTACCGTCGTTCTAAGCAATAAGATAAAAACATGATAAATATCACATGCAATCATATAGTGACATGATATGGCCAATATCATCTTGCTCCTTCGATCTCCATCTTCGGGGCACCATGATCATCATTGTCACTGGCATGACACCATGATCTCCATCATCATGACCTCCATCGTTGTGTCTCCGTGAAGTTGTCACGCCAACTATTACTTCTACTACTATAGCTAATGTTTAGCAATAAAGTAAAGTAATCACATGGCATTCCATCTCATACAATAAATTAAGGCAACTCCTATGGCTCCTGCCGGTTGTCATACTCATCGACATGCAAGTCGTGAATCCTATTACAAGAACATGATCAATATCATACATCACATATGTAACATCACATCCTTTTGGCCATATCACATCACATAGCATACCCTGCAAAAACAAGTTAGACGTCCTCTAATTGTTGTTGCAAGTTTTACGTGGCTGATTAGGGTTTCTAGCAAGAACGCTTCTTACCTACGTGACGGCCACAGCGTTGATATGCCAATGCTATTTACCCTTCATAAGGACCCTCTTCATCGAATCCGATCCGACTAAAGTGGGAGAGACAGACACCCGCTAGCCACCTTATGCAACAAGTGCATGTCGGCCGGTGGAACCAGTCTCACGTAAGAGTACGTGTAAAGTCGGTCTGCGCCACTTCATCCCATGATGCCGCCGAATCAAGATAAGACTAGTAACGGCAAGCAATTGACAAATCAGCGCCCAGAACTTTTGTGTTCTACTCGTGCATAAAATCTACGCATAGAACCTTGGCTCGGATGTCACTGTTGGGGAACATAGTAATTTCAAAAAAAATCCTACGTCACAGAAGGATCTATCTATGGAGAAACCAACAACGAGAAAAGGGTAGAGCATCTTCATACGTTTGAAGATCGCTAAGCAGAAGCGTTGCTAGACTGCGGTTGATGGATTCGTACTCGCAGCAATTCATATTGCGGTGGATTATGATCTATGCACCGGACAATGGTGCCTCTGCGTTCAACACACGTGCAGCTCGGTGACGTCTCCAACACATTGATCTATCAAGGAGGGAGGAGAGGTTGAGGGAGAGCTTTCGGCAGCATGACGGCGTAGTGACGGTGGAGCTGCTTGGTATTCCCACACAGCTTCGCCAAACACTACGGAGGAGGAGGACGAGGAGGAGTAGGGCTGCACCTGGAGAGAGGCAATTGTGTCTCAAAGCATCCCCAAACCCTCCACTATATATAGGAGGAGACGGAGGAGGGTGCCCACCCTTAGGGTTTCCACCCTAATGGGTGCGGCAACCCTAGATGGGTGGAGGGGTGGCGCCCTAGGGTGGGCCTTGGGCCCAAGGCAGCCCCTCCACGCCTAGGGTTTGGCCACTTAGCCCCTTGTTGTGCCTTGGGCCCTTAGTGGAGGCACACCAGCCCACCTAGCGGCTGGTTTCCATCCACTTTCGGCCCATGTAGCACTTTGGGGCTGGTGGCCCTTCCCGGTGGACCCCCAGAACCCTTCCGGTGGTCCTGGTACATTATCCGTGACGCTCGAACACTTCTGACGATCAAATCCTGACTTCCTATATATGAATCTTTACCTCTGGACCATTCCGGAACTCCTCGTGATGTCCGGGATCTCATACGGGACTCCGAACACCCTTCGATAACCACATACACTATTCCCATATAACCCTAGCGTCATCGAACCTTAAGTGTGTAGACCCTATGGGTTCGGGAAGCATGCAGACATGATCGAGACACCTCTCCGATCAATAACCAACAACGGGGTCTGGATATCCATGTTGGTTCCCACACGTTCCACGATGATCTCATCGAATGAACCATGATGTCGGGTATTCGATCAATCCCGTATGCAATTCCCTTTGTCTACCGGTATGATACTTGCCCGAGATTCCATCGTCGGTATCCCTATACCTTGTTCAATCTTTTTACCAGCAAGTCTCTTTACTCGTTCCGTAACACATCATCCCGTGGCTAACTCCTTAGTCACACTGAGCTCATTATGATGATGGATTACCGAGTGGGCCCAGAGATACCTCTCCGCCACACGGAGTGACAAATAACCCAACAGACACTTTCGGAGATACCTGTAGTGCACCTTTATGATCACCCAGTTACGTTGTGACGTTTGATATACCCAAAGCACTCCTACGGTATTCGGGAGTTGCACAATCTCATGGTCTAAGAAAATGATACTTGCCATTAGAAAAGCTTTAACAGACGAATAACATGATCTAGTGCTATGATTAGGATTGGGTCTTGTCACATCATTCCCCAATGATGTGATCCCATTATCAATGACATCCAATGTCCATGATCAGGAAACCATGATAATCTATTGATCAACGAGCTAGCCAACTAGAGGCTCACTACGGACACATGATGACCTATATATTCACACATGTATTACAGTTCCCGGTTAATACAATTATAGCATGAATAATAAACAATTATCATGAACTAGGAAGTATAATAATAACCAATTTATTATTGCCTCTATGGCATATTTCGAGCAGTCTCCCACTTGCACTAGAGTCAATAATATAGTTCACGTCACTATGTGATTGCAATGAATCCAACACCCATACAGTTTTGGGGTTCGATCATGTATTGCTTGTGAGAGAGGTTTTAGTCAACGGGTGTGAACCATTTCAGATCCATGTGTGCTTTACAAATCTCTATGTATTCCTATAGATACTATTACCATGCACCATGTGGAACTATTCCAAATGACTGATCCACTATGCGAATCCAGTTTACTACTCTGAGTTATCCAGATTAGTGTTAAATCTTGCATCGACGTAACCGTGTACGACGAACTCTTTAATCACCTCCATAATCAAGAAAAAAACTCCTTAGTCCGCTAGTTACTATGGTTAACTTTGACTGTTGCTCGGTGATCCATTCCTTGATCACTCTTGTACGCCTTGACTGACTCATGGCAAGGCACACTTCAAGTGCGGTACACACCATAGCATACTTATAGAGCCTACGGCTGAAGCATAGGGAACGACCTTCGTCCTTTCTCTTTCTGCTACCGTGGTCGGTCTTTTGAGTCTTACTCAATCTCACACCTTACAACACAGCCAAGAATTCCTTCTTTGCCGATCTATTTTGAACTCCTTCAAAAACTTGTCAAGGCATGCATTTCGTTGAAAGCTCTATTAAGCACTTTGATCTATCTCCATATACCTTGATGCTCAACGTTCAAGTAGCTTAATCCAGGTTTTCCTTGGAAAAACTCCTTTCAAACAACCCTTTATGCTTTCCGAATATTCTACATTATTTCCGATCAGCAATAGGTCAACCACATATATTCATCAGAAATTCTATAGTGCTCCCACTCACTTCTTTGGAAATACAAGTTTCTCATAAACCTTGTATAAATCCAAAAACTTTGATCATCTCATCAAAGTGTATATTCCAACTCTGAGATGCTAGCTCCAGTCCTTAGAAGAATCACTGGAGCTTTGCATACTTTTAGCATCCTTTAGGATCGATAAAATCTTCTGGTTGTATCACATACAACCTTTCCTCAATGAAACCATTGAGGAAACAATATTTGACATCCTATCTGCAAGATTTCATAAATGATGCAGCAATTGCTAACATAATTTCAACAGACTTTCAACATCGATACAAGTGAGAAAGTCTTCATCGTAGTCAACTCTTTGAACTTGTCGGAAACATCTTTGCGACAAGTCAAGCTTTCGTAACGGTGACTTTTCACCATATTGGTTGTCTTCCCTTTAAAGATCAATTCGCAGTTAATAGTCTTATGACCATCAAATGATTCTTCCAAAGTCTACACTTTGTTTTCATACATGGATCCTCTCTCTAATTTCATGGCCTCCAGCCATTTGTCGGAATCTGGGCCCACCATTGCTTCTCCATAGTTTGTAGGTTCATTGTTGTCCAACAACATGATCTCCAAGACAGGGTTATCGTACCACTCTGGAGTAGTACGCGTCCTTGTCGACCTACGAGATTCGGTAGTCACTTGATCTGAAGCTTCATGAACACTATCATCATATTCCACTTCAATTGGTGTAGGCGCCACATGAATAACTTCCCGCGCCCTACTACACACACTTGTTGAAGTGATGGTTCAATAACCTCATCAAGTTTCCACCATAGTCCCACTCAATTTTGTTGAGAGAATCATTTCCTTGATAAAGGACCCGTTTCTAGAAACAAACACTTTTGGTTCCAGTTCTGATATAGGAGGTATACCCAACTGTTTTGGGTGTCCTATGAAGATGCATTTATCCGCTTTGGGTTCGAGCTTATCAGGCTGAAACTCTTTCACATAAGCATCGCAGCCCCAAACTTTGAAGAAATGACAGCTTAGGTTTCTCCAAACCATAGTTCATATGGTGTCATCTCAACGAAATTACGTGGTGCCCTATTAAAGTGAATGCGGTTTTCTCTAATGCCTAAAACCCATAAACGATAGTGGTAATTTGATAACAGACATCATAGTATGCACCATATCGCATAGGGCATGACTATGACATACAAACACACCATCAGACTATGGTGTTCCACGTGGCATGAGTTGTGAAACAATTTTCACGTGAAACAATTTTCACATTGTCTTAAATGTTTACCAAACTCGCAACTAAGATATATATGTTTACCTCCACGATCACATCGTAGACATATTATCTTCTTGTCACGATGATCGTTCACTTCACTCTGAAATTACTTGAACCTTTCAATAATTCAGACTTGTGTTTCATCGAGTAAATACACTAACATCTACTCAAATCATTTGTGAAGTAAGGATATAATGATATCCACTATGTGCCTTAGTACTCATTGGACCACACACATCCAAATGTATTACTTCCAACAAGTTACCTTCTTGTTCCATCTCACTGAAAACGAGGTCTTGAGTCATCTTGCCCATGTGGTATGATTTGCATGTCTCAAGTGATTCAAAATCAAGTGAGTTTAAACGACCCATCTGCATGGAGTTTGTTCATGGGTTTATACCAATAGACATGGTTCGTATGTCTCAAACTTTTCAAAAACGAGTGAGTCCAAAGATCCATCATCATGGAGCTTCTTCATGCGTTTTGCACCAATATGACTCAAGTGGCAGTGCTACAAGTAAGTGGTACTATCATTACTACTTTGTATCTTTTGGCAACAATATTATGAACATGTGTATCACTACTATCGATATTCAATAAACCATTCATTTTAGGTGCAAGACCATTGAAGGTATTATTCAAGTAAACAGAATAACCATTATTCTCTTTAGATGAATAATTGTATTGCCATAAACATAATCCAATCATGTCTATGCTCAACGCAAACACCAAATAACAATTATTTAGGTTTAACTCTATTATCGATGGTAGAGGGAGCATGCGATGTTTGATCATAACAACCTTGGCAACACATTCAACACACATTGTCACCTCGCCTTTAACTAGTCTCCGTTTATTTTGTAGCTTTTATTTCGAGTTACTAACACTTAGCAATCGAACCGGTATATAATACCCTGGTGCTACTAGGAGTACTAGTAAAGTACACATCAATATCATGTATATCCAATATACTTTTGTCGACTTTGCCAGCCTTCTCATCTACCAAGCATCTAGGGTAGTTCCTCTTCAGTGACTGTTCCCCTCATTACAGAAGCACTTAGTCTCGTGTTTGGGTTCAACCTTGGGTCTCTTCACTAGAGCAGCAACTGGTTTGTAGTTTAATGAAGTATCCCTTCATGCCCTTGCCCTTCTTGAAACTAGCGGTTTTACAAACCATCAACAATTGATGCTCCTTTTCGATTTCTACTTTCGCGGTGTCAAACATCGTGAATAGTTCAAGGATCATCATATCTATCACTGATATGTTATAGTTCATGACGAAGCTCTAGTAGCTTGGTGGCACTAACTTTGGAGAACCATCACTTTCACATCTAGAAGATCAACTCCCACTCGATTCGAGCGATTGTAGCATTCAGAAAATCTGAGCACATGCTCAACGATTGAGGTTTTCTCTCTTACTTTGTTGACAAAGAATCTTGGCGGAGTTCTCATACCTCTCAGCAAGGTCACGAGGATGAACTCCCAATTTCATCTCTTGGAACATCTCGTATGTCCCGCGATGTTCGAAACGTCTTTAGCGCCTCAATTCTAAGCCGTTTAAGCATTGCGCACTGAACTATCATGTAAAATGTGTATGTCGGGTGTTCGCAACATCCACAAATCACGCTTGGGGTTTAGCACACCGAGTAGTGAATTAAGGACATAAGCCTTCTGCTCAGCAATGAGGACAATCCTTAGTTAACGGACTCAGTTTGTATAATTGATACTTCTATATTTCAACTAAGTTTTCTCTAGGAACATATCAGAAAACCAGTAGAGCTATAGCGCAAGTTATAACATAATTTGCAAAGACCTTTTGACTATGTTCATGATAATTAAGTTCATCTAATCAAATTATTTAATGAACTCTCACTCACATCGACATACCTCTAGTCATCCAAGTGATACATGATCCACGTCGACTAGCCCGTGTCCGATCATCACGTGAGATGGACTAGTCATCAATGGTGAGCATCTCCATGCTGATCGTATCAACCATATGACTCATGTTTGACCTTTCAGTCTCCCGTATTCGAGGCCATGTTTGTACATGCTAGGCTCGTCGAGTCAACCTAAGTGTTCTGTGTGTGTAAACTGGCTTACACCCGTTGTATGCGAACGTTAGAATCTATCACACCCGATCATCATGTGGTGCTTCGAGACAACGATCCTTCATAACGGTGCACACTTAGGGAAATACATATCTCGGAATTTTAATGAGGGATTGATAACCCACAAGTATAGGGGATCGCAATAGTTTTCGAGGGTAGAGTATTCAACCCAAATTTGTTGATTCGACACAAGGGGAAGCCAAACAATATTCTCGAGTATTAGCAGTTGAGTTGTCAATTCAACCACACCTGAAAGACTTAGTATCTACAGCAAAGTATCAGTAGCAAAGTGGTGTGACAGCAACAGTAGCAATAGTGACAGTAGTAGCGACAGAGTAACAATAGCAGCGGTGACAACAGTAGTGATAGAGTAGCAGTAGCAGCAGTGACAGCAGTAGCTGCAAAGTAACGTAGCAAGGACCGGTAGGAAAAACTCGTAGGCATTGGATCGGTGATGGATAATTGTGTCGGATGACACTCATCATGCAACAGTTATAACACCGAGAGATATGTAACTAGCTCCAGCTCGTCAATGTAATGTAGGCATGTATTCCGTATGTAGTCATACATGCTTAGGGAAAAGAACTTGCATGACATCTATTGTCCATCCCTCCCGTGACAGCGGGGTCCTAATCGAAACTACGGGATATTAAGATTCTCCTTTTAATAAAGAACCGGAACAAAGCATTAGCACTTAGTGAATACATGAACTCCTCATACTATGGTCATCTCCGGGAGTGGTTTCGGCTATTGTCACTCCGTATCGTAAAACGCGATAAACTCTTCTCCTTGATTTTTTCTGGACGAAAGGGACTAAATAGAGCTGGAGTTGGAGGCGGCGGAGCTCCGAGGGCCCCACAAGCCTACTAGGCGCGGCCAGGGGGCCCACGCCTGGTGGGCTTGTGGGCTCCTCGCTCCACTCCTCCGGTTGATTCTTGCGCCATTATTTTTTATATATTCCACAAAAAATCCTCGTAAATTTCTAGGTCATTCCGAGAACTTTTATTTCTGCGCAAAAACAACACCATGGCAATTCTGCTGAAAACAGCGTTAGTCGGGGTTAGTTCCATTCAAATCATGCAAATTAGAGTCCAAAACAAGGGCAAAAGAGTTTGGAAAAGTAGATATGACGGAGACGTATCAACTCCCCCAAGCTTAAAGCCTTGCTTGTCCTCAAGCAATTCACTTGAAAAACTGAAAGAGACAAAAGAAAAACTTCTACGAACTCTGTTTGATCTTGTTGTTGCAATTATGTCTAACTCATATTCAGATTTTCAGCAAGATCACAAGCTAACCACATAAGCAATGACATTTAGGTCTCAAGAGGAACTCATATCAATGGCATAATCAACTAGCGAGCAATAATGATAGGTTTCAAACGTCTACACTTCAATCAAAACAATCATGAAGCAATATGAACAGATGGTATCTCGCTGGCTCTTTCTGAGACCGCAAAACATAAATGCCGAGCACCTTCAAAGACCAAGGGATGACTGAACATTGTAATTCATGGCAAAGAAGATCCATTCAAAGTCATACTCAATAACAATGAAAGCAAAGCATAGAAATGACAGAGGTGCCCTCTAATTGGTGCTTTTAGAAGAAGTGGGTGACTCAACAGAAACATAAATGGATAGGCCCTTCGCAGAGGGAAGCATTGATTTGCACAGGTGCGAGAGCTCAAGCTTTGAAGACAGAGATAAATAATTTTGGGTGGCATGCTTTTATTGTCAACGCAATGACCAAGAGTTTTCACCGTCTTCCATGCTACATATACTATAGGTCGTTCCAAAATACAAAAGTAAAGTTTTGACTCCCCCACCGCCGATCAATCACACTCCACGACTAGCCGAATACTCAGGTGCCGTCCATACCAACAACAATCCAGGGGGAGTTTTGTTTGCAATTATCTTTTCGATTTGAGCATGGAACTGGGCATTCCAATAACGGCCCCTTTCTCGTGAATGATAGTGAATAAACACACATCGAGGATAACACGCCTAGCATGGAAGATGCTGATCGCCCCTTGTCACCACATGAGCGGTTCGGGCATGCAAAACAGATTATTTCTTGAAGGTTTAGAGAGTGGCACATGCAAATTTACTTGGAATGACAGGTAGATACTGCATATAGGTAGGTATGGTGGACTCATATGGAACAACTTGGGTTTATGGAAGTGGATGCACAAGCAGTATTCCCGCTTAGTACAAGTGAAGGCTAGCAAAAGACTGGGAAGCGACCAACTAGAGAGCGACAACAGTCATCAAAATGCATTGAGATTAACCAACATTGAGTGCAAACATGAGTAGCACATAAATCACCATGAACATGAATAGCATAGAGGCTATGTTGATTTTGTTTCAACTACATGCGTAAAGATGCGCCAAGTCAAGCCACTTGAATCATTCAAAGTAAGATACCATCCTATCATACTACATCATAATCATCTCAAAATTCATGTTCGCATCCAAGACAAACCATTATAAGCTCCTAGCTAATTAAGCATGGCATCAAAAACTATGATCTCTAAGTTGTCATTGCAAACATGTTTCTCTCACAACAAAGATGAATTAGGAACAATGAGCTAGTCATATTTACAAAAACAAAATAGATCAAGTTCATACCAGCTTTTCCAGGCGCAGTCACTTCATCATATATTATCATTATTGCCTTTCACTTGCACGACCGAACGATGTGAACAATAATAAGAGTGTTCGTGCATTGGACTAAGCTGGAATCTGGAAGCAAACACAAAGGAGAAGACAAAGTAATATGGTTGTTTGACAGATAAACAGATATGCATGCGAGAGCCACTAAACATGGTAACCATGGTCTTCTACTTTGACCCAAAGAAAAAGAAAACTATTTACATGGGAAAGCTCCCAACAAGCAAAAGAAGAACGAGAAATCTTTCTGCATTTTCTCAAACTAGACAAACACACGAGAAGAAAACAAGAAAAAGAAATAAACTAGCATGGATGATACGGTGGCAAAGTGTGAACACTGAAAGTGCATGCTATGCCCCTGATCGACTTTTGGTGTTAATGAAAACACATACATAGGAAACTAATCCTATTTGTTGAGTGTATCTCAGGATGGCAAGTACTTTAGTAGATTGAGATTTATGTGTCAAAGGTGGTCTCAGAAGATCGGGAGTTATATTTCGAGAAGGCTCGGGATTAAGAAAAGATGATGTAGACTATTCTTTTGAGTTTACTGATATTGAGTATAGGGATCCCGCACTATTAAGAGGGGATCACAGGTTTTGCGATGAACTTGCTCATACCACATCTTCACTGTCATACCCAATACCACATATTCTCCACTCTGTTCCCATCTCAAAACAGGTCTATTGCCTTGGACTTCCGGCTCCCCCGGACGTCCGAGGGCCGGACGACCGGCAGGCTTCGGAAATCCGGAGCCCTCCACCAGAAGTATTTGAGTCATATAACTCGGATTTCCGGCTCCCTCCGGACATCCGAGGGGCGGACGTCCGACCAGCCTCGGCAATCCGGAGCCGTGCACCAGAAGAACATGAGCTCTATAACTCGGATTTCTGGCTCCCTCCGGACGTTCGAGGGCCGGACGTCCGCCCCCTTCGGAAATCCGGAACCTCCCACCAGAAGAAGTTGAGTCGAATAACTCAGATTTCCGGTCCTCTCCGGACGTCCAGTCGTTGTTCAATTCACAGTATTTTCAGTCATATCTACAGGCCTCGGACGACTGACCCATGTCGCACGTCCGACCCCTCGCGGACGCCCGGACTTCCGGAAACTGTCGGACGTCTGGACCCTGTGTGACTTAAAGTGTCCCCAATGGCTGTTTTTTACTCCCCACTATATATACTCTTCTCCCACCTCGTGAGAGGGTGTTCAACACAGCTAGAATACATCCAAGAACACCTTTCTTCTCACTCACTCTTGTCTACACCAAATCCTAGATCCCAAGAGCATTTGTGAGTCCCTTTGGGTGTTGTTCCAATCAAAAGATAGATCGTTTCCCTCTCCTCCTTCCCACCAAAGTGATTTGTGATTTGAGCAATCCCCGTGATCTTGTTACTCTTGGAGGTTGGAGACTCCTAGGCGATAGGAGTCTTCGGAGAGGAATCAAACCGTTGTGATTTCCCCCGGAAAGTTTGTGAAGGTTTGGAAGCCACCTCAAGGCTTACCACTAGTGGTTGAGAAACGCCTTCGTGGAGTTATCTCAAAGGGAGAATAGGGTGAGCCTTCGTGGCGTTGGTGTGCCTTCGTGGTAACATCCGCCCCTCTAACGGTGACGTAGCTTCCCTCCAAGGAAGTGAACATCGGGATACATCCTTGTCTCTCTTGAAATTTTGGTTATTCCTAACCCTAACTCTCTACTTGTGTTAATGTTGGGGAACGTCGCATGGGAAACAAAAATTTTCCTACGCGCACGAAGACCTATCATGGTGATGTCCATCTACAGAGGGGATGAGTGATCTACGTACCCTTGTAGATCGTACAGCAGAAGCGTTAGAGAACGCGGTTGATGTAGTGGAACGTCCTCACGTCCCTCGATCCGCCCCGCGAACAATCCCGCGATCAGTCCCACGATCTAGTACCGAACGGACGGCACCTCCGCGTTCAGCACACGTACAGCTCGACGATGATCTCGGCCTTCTTGATCCAGCAAGAGAGACGGAGAGGTAGAAGAGTTCTCCGGCAGCGTGACGGCGCTCCGGAGGTTGGTGATGATCTCGTCTCAGCAAGGCTCCGCCCGAGCTCTGCAGAAACACGATCTAGAGGGAAAACTATGGAGGTATGTGGTCGGGCAGCCGTGAGAAAGTCGTCTCAAATCTGCCCTAAAAGCCTCATATATATAGGAGGAGGGAGGGGGACCTTGCCTTGGGGTCCAAGGGACTCCCAAGGGGTCGGCCGAGCCAGGGGGGAGGACTCTCCCCCCCCAAACCGAGTCCTACTTGGTTTGGTGGGATTTTTTTCTTTCCTTTGATTTTTTCTCTCTTTGGCGCATAGGGGATTGGTGGGCTGTCCCACCAGCCCACTAAGGGCTGGTGTGACCCCCCCCCCCAAATGCCTATGGGCTTCCCCGGAGTGGGTTGCCCCCCTCCGGTGAACTCCCGGAACCCATTCGTCATTCCCGGTACATTCCCGGTAATTCCGAAAACCTTCCGGTAATCAAATGAAGTCATCCTATATATCAATCTTCGTTTCCGGACCATTTCGGAAACCCTCGTGACGTCCGTGATCTCATCCGGGACTCCGAACAACATTCGGTAACCAACCATATAACTCAAATACGCATAAAACAACGTCGAACCTTAAGTGTGCAGACCCTGCGGGTTCGAGAACTATGTAGACATGACCCGAGAGACTCCTCGGTCAATATCCAACAGCGGGACCTGGATGCCCATATTGGATCCTACATATTCTACGAAGATCTTATCGTTTGAACCTCAGTGCCAAGGATTCGTATAATCCCGTATGTTATTCCCTTTGTCCTTCGGTATGTTACTTGCCCGAGATTCGATCGTCAGTATCCGTATACCTATTTCAACCTCGTTTACCGGCAAGTCTCTTTACTCGTTCCGTAATACAAGATCCCGCAACTTACACTAAGTTACATTGCTTGCAAGGCTTGTGTGTGATGTTGTATTACCGAGTGGGCCCCGAGATACCTCTCCGTCACACGGAGTGACAAATCACAGTCTTGATCCATACTAACTTAACTAACACCTTCGGAGATACCTGTAGAGTATCTTTATAGTCACCCAGTTACGTTGCGACGTTTGATACACACAAAGCATTCCTCCGGTGTCAGTGAGTTATATGATCTCATGGTCATAGGAATAAATACTTGACACGCAGAAAACAGTAGCAACAAAATGACACGATCAACATGCTACGTCTATTAGTTTGGGTCTAGTCCATCACGTGATTCTCCCAATGACGTGATCCATTTATCAAGCAACAACACCTTGTTCATAATCAGAAGACACTGACTATCATTGATCAACTGGCTAGCCAACTAGAGGCATGCTAGGGATGGTGTTTTGTCTATGTACCCACACATGTAAATGAGTCTTCATTCAATACAATTATAGCATGGATAATAAACTATTATCTTGATACAGGAATTATAATAATAACTATACATTTATTATTGCCTCTAGGGCATAATTCCAACAGTCTCCCACTTGCACTAGAGTCAATAATCTAGCCCTCACATCACCATGTGAATTACATTGTAATAAATCTAACACCCATACAGTTCTGGTGTCGATCATGTTTTGGCCGTGGAAGAGGTTTAGTCAGTGGGTCTGCTACATTTAGATCCGTGTGCACTTTGCATATATTTACGTCCTCCTCCTCGACGTAGTCGCGGATGAGGTTGAAGCGTCGTTTGATGTGTCTGGTCTTCTTGTGAAACCTTGGTTCCTTTGCTAAGGCAATGGCACCAGTGTTGTCACAGAACAGGGTTATTGGATCCAGTGCACTTGGCACCACTCCAAGATCCGTCATGAACTGCTTCATCCAGACACCCTCCTTAGCTGCCTCCGAGGCAGCCATGTACTCCGCTTCACATGTAGAATCTGCTACGACGCTTTGCTTGGAACTGCACCAGCTTACTGCACCCCCATTAAGAATAAATATGTATCCGGTTTGCGACTTAGAGTCGTCCGGATCTGTGTCAAAGCTTGCATCGACGTAACCTTTTACGGCGAGCTCTTCGTCACCTCCATACACGAGAAACATCTCCTTAGTCCTTTTCAGGTACTTCAGGATATTCTTGACCGCCGTCCAGTGATCCACTCCTGGATTACTCTGGAACCTACCTGCTATACTTATGGCCAGGCTAACATCCGTTCTAGTGCACAGCATTGCATACATGATAGAGCCTATGGCTGAAGCATAGGGGACGGAGCGCATATGCTCTCTATCTTCATCAGTCGCTGGGCACTGAGTCTTACTCAATCTCGTACCTTGTAACACTGGCAAGAACCCTTTCTTGGACTGTTCCATTTTGAACCTTTTCAAAACTTTATCAAGGTATGTGCTTTGTGAAAGTCCTATCAGGCGTTTTGATCTATCCCTATAGATCTTAATGCCTAGAATGTAAGCAGCTTCTCCTAGGTCCTTCATAGAGAAACTTTTATTCAAGTAACCTTTTATGCTCTCCAAAAGCTCTACGTTGTTTCCAATCAGTAATATGTCATCCACATATAATATTAGAAACGCCACAGAGCTCCCACTCACTTTCTTGTAAATACAAGATTCTCCAACCACTTGTATAAACCCAAATGCTTTGATCACCTCATCAAAGCGTTTGTTCCAACTCCGAGATGCTTGCACCAGTCCATAAATGGATCGCTGGAGCTTGCACACCTTGTCAGCATTTTTAGGATCGACAAAACCTTCGGGTTGTATCATATACAACTCTTCCTTAAGGAAAGCGTTAAGGAACGCCGTTTTGACATCCATCTGCCAGATTTCATAATCGAAAAATGCAGCTATTGCTAACATGATTCTGACGGACTTAAGCATCGCTACGGGAGAGAAAGTCTCATCATAGTCAATTCCTGGAACTTGTGAAAAACCCTTTGCCACAAGTCGAGCTTTATAAACGGTCACATTACCGTCAGCGTCCGTCTTCTTCTTAAAGATCCATTTGTTCTGAATAGCCTTGCGGCCCTCAGGCAGCATCTCCAAAGTCCACACTTTGTTCTCATACATGGATCCTATCTCGGATTTCATGGCTTCTAGCCATTTGTTGGAATCTGGGCCCATCATTGCTTCTTCATAATTTGCAGGTTCATTGTTGTCTAACAACATGATTGATAAGACGGGATTACCGCACCACTCTGGAGCAGCGCGTGATCTCGTCGACCTGCGTGGTTCAACAGAAACTTGAACTGGAGTTTCATGATCATCATCATTAACTTCCTCCTCAACCGGCGTCGCAATCATAGAGGTTTCCCCTTGCCCTGCGCCACCATCCAGAGGGATGAGAGGTTCGACAACCTCGTCAAGTTCTATCTTCCTCCCACTCAATTCCCTCGAGAGAAACTCCTTCTCGAGAAAAGTTCCGTTTTTAGCAACAAACACTTTGCCCTCGGATTTGAGATAGAAGGTGTACCCAATTGTCTCTTTTGGGTAACCTATGAAGACGCACTTTTCCGCTTTGGGTTCCAGCTTTTCAGGCTGAAGCTTTTTGACATAAGCATCACATCCCCAAACTTTAAGAAACGACAACTTTGGCCTTTTGCCATACCACAGTTCGTATGGTGTCGTCTCAACGGATTTTGATGGTGCCCTATTTAAAGTGAATGCAGCTGTTTCTAATGCATAACCCCAAAACGATAATGGCAAATCAGTAAGAGACATCATATATCGCACCATTTCTAATAAAGTACGATTACGACGTTCGGACACACCATTACGCTGTGGTGTTCCAGGCGGTGTTAACTGCGAAACAATTCCACATTGTCTTAAGTGAGTACCAAACTCGAAACTCAGATACTCACCCCCACGATCAGACCGTAGGAACTTGATCTTCTTGTTATGATGATTTTCCACTTCACTCTGAAATTGCTTGAACTTTTCAAATGTTTCAGACTTGTGCTTCATCAAGTAGACATAACCATATCTACTTAGATCGTCAGTGAAGGTGAGAAAATAACGATATCCGCTGCGTGCCTCCACGCTCATTGGACCACACACATCGGTATGTATGATTTCCAACAAGTCACTTGCACGCTCCATTGTTCCGGAGAACGGAGTCTTAGTCATCTTGCCCATGAGGCATGGTTCGCACGTGTCAAGTGAATCAAAGTCAAGTGACTCCAAAAGTCCATCAGCATGGAGTTTCTTCATGCGCTTTACACCAATATGACCCAAGCGGCAGTGCCACAAAAATATGGCGCTATCATTGTTTACTCTAACTCTTTTGGTCTCAATGTTATGTATATGCGTATCTCTATCAAGATTCAATATGAACAATCCTCTCTCATTCGGTGCATGACCATAAAAGATGTTACTCATAGAAATAGAACAACCATTATTCTCAGACTTAAAAGAGTAACCGTCTCGCAATAAACAAGATCCAGATATAATGTTCATGCTCAACGCAGGCACTAAATAACAATGATTTAAGTTCATCACTAATCCCGATGGTAGTTGAAGTGACACTGTGCCGACGGCGATTGCATCAACCTTGGAACCGTTTCCTACGCGCATCGTCACTTCGTCTTTCGCCAGCCTTCGTCTATTCCGCAGTTCCTGCTTCGAGTTGCAAATGTGAGCAACAGAACCGGTATCGAATACCCAGGCACTACTACGAGAGCTGGTTAAGTACACATCAATAACATGTATATCAAATATACCTGATTTTTCTTTGCCCGCCTTCTTATCTGCCAGATACTTGGGGCAATTGCGCTTCCAGTGACCCATACCCTTGCAATAGAAGCACTCTGTTTCAGGCTTAGGTCCAGCCTTGGGTTTCTTCGGCGGATTGGCAACAGGCTTGCCGTTCTTCTTCGAATTGCCCTTCTTGCCTTTGCCGTTTCTCTTGAAACTAGTGGTCTTGCTCACCATCAACACTTGATGTTCTTTACGGAGTTCAGACTCTGCGACTTTCAGCATCGCAAACAACTCGCCGGGAGACTTGTTCATCCCTTGCATGTTGTAGTTCAACACAAAGCCTTTATAGCTTGGCGGCAGTGATTGAAGGATTCTGTCAGTGATAGCTTCTTGCGGGAGTTCAATCCCCAGTTCAGCTAGACGGTTTGAGTACCCAGACATTTTGAGCACATGTTCACTGACAGACGAGTTTTCCTCCATCTTGCAAGCATAGAATTTATCGGAGGTCTCATACCTCTCGATCCGGGCGTTCTTCTGAAAGATGAACTTCAACTCCTGGAACATCTCAAATGCTCCATGACGCTCAAAGCGACGTTGAAGTCCCGGTTCTAAGCCATACAAGACTGCACATTGAACTATTGAGTAGTCCTCCTTACGCGCTAACCAAGCGTTCTTAACATCCCGATCAGCCGTAGCGGGTGGTTCATCTACTAGCGCAGCATTAAGGACATAATCCTTCTTTCCAGCTTGTAAGATTAGCTTAAGATTACGAGCCCAGTCTACAAAGTTGCTTCCATCATCTTTCAACTTAGCTTTCTCTAGGAACGTATTAAAATTGAGGATGACACTTGCGTGAGCCATGATCTACAACACAAATATATTCAAAGTTGACTTAGACTATGTTCAAGATAATTAGAGTTCAACTTAATCAAATTACATGCTAAACTCCCACTCAAAAAATACATCTCTCTAGTCATTTGAGTGGTTCATGATCCACCTACACTATCCCAAGTCCGATCATCACGTGAGTCGGGAGTAGTTTCAGTGGTAAGCATCCCTATGCTAATCACATCATCTATATGATTCATGATCGACCTTTCGGTCTCATGTGTTCCGAGGCCATGTCTGCACATGCTAGGCTCGTCAAGCTTAACCCGAGTGTTCCGCGTGCGCAACTGTTTTGCACCCGTTGTATGTGAACGTTGAGTCTATCACACCCGATCATCACGTGGTGTCTCGAAACGACGAACTGTAGCAACGGTGCACAGTCGGGGAGAACACAATTTCGTCTTGAAATTTTAGTGAGAGATCACCTCATAATGCTACCGTCGTTCTAAGCAAAATAAGGTGCATAAAAGGATTAACATCACATGCAATTCATAAGTGACATGATATGGCCATCATCACGTGCTTCTTGATCTCCATCACCAAAGCACCGGCACGATCTTCTTGTCACCGGCGCCACAGCATGATCTCCATCATCATGATCTCCATCAACGTGTCGCCATCGGGGTTGTCGTGCTACTTATGCTATCACTACTAAAGCTACATCCTAGCAAAATAGTAAACGCATCTGTAAGCACATATGTTAGTATAAAGACAACCCTATGGCTCCTGCCGGTTGCCGTACCATCGACGTGCAAGTCGATATTTCTATTACAACATGATCATCTCATACATCCAATATATCACATCACATCATTGGCCATATCACATCACAATCATACCCTGCAAAAACAAGTTAGACGTCCTCTAATTTTGTTGTTGCATGTTTTACGTGGTGACCAAGGGTATCTAGTAGGATCGCATCTTACTTACGCAAACACCACAACAGAGATATATGAGTTGCTATTTAACCTCATCCAAGGACCTCCTCGGTCAAATCCGATTCAACTAAAGTTGGAGAAACCGTCACTTGCCAGTCATCTTTGAGCAAAGGGGGTTACTCGTAACGATGAAACCAGTCTCTCGTAAGCGTACGAGTAATGTCGGTCCAAGCCGCTTCAATCCAACAATACCGCGGAATCAAGAAAAGACTAAGGAGGGCAGCAAAACGCACATCACCGCCCACAAAACCTTTTGTGTTCTACTCGAGAAGGCATCTACGCATGAACCTAGCTCATGATGCCACTGTTGGGGAACGTCGCATGGGAAACAAAAAATTTCCTACGCGCACGAAGACCTATCATGGTGATGTCCATCTACGAGAGGGGACGAGTGATCTATGTACCCTTGTAGATCGTACAGCAGAAGCGTTAGAGAACGCGGTTGATGTAGTGGAACGTCCTCACGTCCCTCGATCCGCCCCGCGAACAATCCCGCGATCAGTCCCACGATCTAGTACCGAACGGACGGCACCTCCGCGTTCAGCACACGTACAGCTCGACGATGATCTCGGCCTTCTTGATCCAGCAAGAGAGACGGAGAGGTAGAAGAGTTCTCCGGCAGCGTGACGGCGCTCCGGAGGTTGGTGATGATCTCGTCTCAGCAGGGCTCCGCCCGAGCTCCGCAGAAACACGATCTAGAGGGAAAACTATGGAGGTATGTGGTCGGGCAGCCGTGAGAAAGTCGTCTCAAATCTGCCCTAAAAGCCCCATATATATAGGAGGAGGGAGGGGGACCTTGCCTTGGGGTCCAAGGGACTCCCAAGGGGTTGGCCGAGCCAGGGGGGAGGACTCTCCCCCCCCCCCAAACCGAGTCCTACTTGGTTTGGTGGGAGGGAGTCCTTCCCCCTTCCCACTTCTTCCTTTTTTTCTTTCCTTTGATTTTTTCTCTCTTTGGCGCATAGGGGATTGGTGGGCTGTCCCACCAGCCCACTAAGGGCTGGTGTGACCCCCCCAAATGCCTATGGGCTTCCCCGGAGTGGGTTGCCCCCCTCCGGTGAACTCCCGGAACCCATTCGTCATTCCCGGTACATTCCCGGTAATTCCGAAAACCTTCCGGTAATCAAATGAAGTCATCCTATATATCAATCTTCGTTTCCGGACCATTCCAGAAACCCTCGTGACGTCCGTGATCTCATCTGGGACTCCGAACAACATTCGGTAACCAACCATATAACTCAAATACGCATAAAACAACGTCGAACCTTAAGTGTGCAGACCCTGCGGGTTCGAGAACTATGTAGACATGACCCGAGAGACTCCTCGGTCAATATCCAACAGCGGGACCTGGATGCCCATATTGGATCCTACATATTCTACGAAGATCTTATCGTTTGAACCTCAGTGCCAAGGATTCGTATAATCCCGTATGTTATTCCCTTTGTCCTTCGGTATGTTACTTGCCCGAGATTCGATCGTCAGTATCCGTATACCTATTTCAACCTCGTTTACCGGCAAGTCTCTTTACTCGTTCCGTAATACAAGATCCCGCAACTTACACTAAGTTACATTGCTTGCAAGGCTTGTGTGTGATGTTGTATTACCGAGTGGGCCCCGAGATACCTCTCCGTCACACGGAGTGACAAATCCCAGTCTTGATCCATACTAACTTAACTAACACCTTCGGAGATACCTGTAGAGTATCTTTATAGTCACCCAGTTACGTTGCGACGTTTGATACACACAAAGCATTCCTCCGGTGTCAGTGAGTTATATGATCTCATGGTCATAGGAATAAATACTTGACACGCAGAAAACAGTAGCAACAAAATGACACGATCAACATGCTACGTCTATTAGTTTGGGTCTAGTCCATCACGTGATTCTCCCAATGACGTGATCCAGTTATCAAGCAACAACACCTTGTTCATAATCAGAAGACACTGACTATCATTGATCAACTGGCTAGCCAACTAGAGGCATGCTAGGGACGGTGTTTTGTCTATGTATCCACACATGTAAATGAGTCTTCATTCAATACAATTATAGCATGGATAATAAACTATTATCTTGATACAGGAATTATAATAATAACTATACATTTATTATTGCCTCTAGGGCATAATTCCAACAGTTAATCCTTATTACGCACTTGTACTTGATTATTATTTACCGCTTGTCTTACTTCACTCTAAATAGCTTACTCTTTGTCATAGCAATTATTAGGCCTACACTCATATTCCGCACTTTTGCCTAAAATTGCTAAGTAATTATTAAAATTTGTTATTGTACCTATTCACCCCCCCCCCTCTAGGTCCATCTCGATCCTTTTCAATTGGTATCAGAGCCTCGTGCTCTATTCTTGTGGCTTAACCGCCCTAGAGCGAGATGGATGAGGTTCCAGCTACGGTAGCTCCAGTGTAGAGGGACGGGACTTCCATGGAAGTCAAGTCTTTCACCTATGAGGACTTGGAACGGGCCCTTGCCAAGCAAAAAGAGGAGCATGATGCTTCTCTTGAGGCCATGGTCCAAAGGAGACTGGCATCACTAACCACGGGGACAACCACGTCCCCGAGGGCCTCAGGGCCACATGTGCATGGTACTTCATTTGGCCAACAACCTCCGAAAAGGAACCAAACCAGTGTTCCATTGCTTTATGCTAGATCTCAAATTGAGAAACCAAAGTACAATCCTGGAGGAAAACCTCCCTTGCTTGATGACAATTCCGATTTTTCTTTGTGGACGGTTGGTATGCAGGATCATCTTAGGTACGCCAATGATGATATGTTGGACATCCTCGAGCATGGGTACAATCCTGCAGATTCAAGGTGCTTCACTCCCAGAGAAACTTATGACAAGCATCTCAATGACACTGCGATCACGTGCATAAGAAAAGGAATGAATGACAAGCAACGGAGACCTTACATTCACATCACAAGTGCCAAGGAATTGTGGGATAGCATTATAAGGACCAAGACCGGTACCTCCACTCTTCGGCTTGCTCAATATGAAATTGCCAAGGGGCAATTACAGAATTTATGTATGGAAAAGGGTGAATCTCCCAAGCAACTACTAGAACGGCTCATGACTCTCGCCGCAGGCATTGAGTCATGTGACTGTGACAAGACGCAAGATGGTTTCAATCTGACCAAGAGATTTCTTGTGGACAAGTTACTTCACGCTCTTGCTCCGTATCACCATCAAATGGTATGGGACATGAGGCAGCACCATGGGTTCAAAGAAATGACTCCAGATGACATCATATCCACTTTCCAATTATTTGAAGAGTCAAAGGCAAATGCAACAAAGCACCTTGCCATGCATGGCACTTCAACATCAAAGATCAATCTTGCTTTGAAAGCCAAGCATGAATGTGACGAAGAAGAAAGTGAAGAAGAAGAAGGTGATGATGACTGCAAAGATGGTGATGATGTTGACTCTGATGAAAGCCCATCTTATGAGGACATTGCTCTCTTTGTAAAGAAGTTTAGTGCAGGAAAGTTTAGGGGAAGATTCCCAAAGAAGAAGGTAAGGAAATGCTATAACTGTGAGGAAACCAACCACTTCTCCAATGACTGTCCTTATAAGAAGAGAGAAGACAAACCAATGTTTCCAAAGACCTTTGTAAAGAAGAAGTTTCCAAACCCTATGAACTCCAAGCTCAAGAGGACAGATGGAAGAGCAATGGTTGCACAAGAAGAATCAGATCCAGAAGATGTTGGTGGAGTTGCCGGAGTAGCTCAGGATACACAAAACACCTTGAGGCTAGTCAACAAAAGTGGTGATGTTGTTCACTATAACTATATGAAGGACTACAAGGGCAACGCTCACAAGTGTTTGATGGCAAAGACTGCCATGGGAGATGAGGAAGACCAAAGCTCCCATGATAAGGTTAAGGTAACTCCACGGTTAAACTCTTTCAGTCTAGCTTCTACTCCATCTGATGAGTATCTTGATGCGGAAGATCACTATGAGGAGAATGACTTAGATCATCCCATGTTTGCTAAAATAAACAAATTTATGTGCTCTCTTAAAGGAAAGAAGTTCACTATGTTTCGCATACTTATGGAAATGGTGAATAAGCACACCAATACCATCAAGGAACTCGAAACCCTCGTCACTGAGGAGAAGGAAAGAAATGAAATCCTTGAGCAGAAAGTCCTGTATGAGGAAGCACAAAATGATGCATTATGCTCAAAAGTAGGTGAAAACCTTGATAAACATGCTAATGATCTTGCCTCCTTGAAAAAGGCTGAATCTGTGTGCAAAGAATTACTAAATGATAAAAACTGACTTGTGAACTCTCATGCTTCCCTTTCTAAGGACTGTGAGCGTCTATCCTTGTCTCTCAAAGACAAGGAAGAGAAACTCACTGTTCTTACAAAGAGCTTTGAGGCACTTAAGGTTACTTATCTTGACACTTTAGCTAAGGCCTACTCCTCACCTATCATTAATGTTGATACCTGCACTACTAACTCTAGTAGTGAACTGACATATATCCTTGAGGAAAACTGTTCGCTAAAGGCACAGTTAGACAGAGGTCTCATGACATGTGCACAAGGACAAAAGACTCTCAATGAGATCTTAAGTCGACACAATGGAGGCTTCGCCAAGGAAGGGCTTGGGTTCAACCCAAGCACCGCCAAGAAAAGTGCATCTCCTCTCAAGTGTACCACTCCGCTTAAAGAAATATTTGTACGAGAGGGACACAAGGAGAAAGGTAAGGTTGTGAGTGGATCGGCCACTAGGGGTTCGCCTACTCACAACAAGACAACCGAATTCATGCCTCCATCCTATGTACTACGCAAATCAAAGGAAGGAGAGGTTTATGCTAAATTCGTTGGTCCCCGTAATGCATTCCAATTCTATGCTATTTGGGTCCCTAAGACTCTTGTAACTAATGTGAAAGGCCCCATGACAAAATGGGTACCTCAAACCAAGTCTTAATTCGTTACAGGTTGTTTTCTCCGGAGGAGCCAAATGGGTGATCGACAGTGGATGCACCAATCATATGACCGGAGATAGTAACTTGCTCTATGACTTCATGCAAGCCATTCGACCATACATGAGCATTGTATTTGGTGGAGGGTCGAAAGGGCAGGTAATTGGGTTGGGCAAGGTGGCAATCACTAATGACATGTCTATTGCAAATGTCATGCTTGTCCAATCTCTTCAATATCATTTACTTTCAGTTCGCCAATTGCCTTCCGTCGGTTATGACACATTATTTGGACTAACGGATGTGAAAGTCTTTAAGAGAGACACTCTCTAAGTGGCCTTTGTTGGAGAGTTGGATGGCAACCTTTACACGGTTGATTTCTCGAAAGAGAGCACCTTCCATACAACTTGTCTAATGGCCAAGGCCGACATCGGATGGCTGTGGCATCGCCGGCTCGCCCATGTTGGCATGAAAAATCTTCAAAATCTCTTAAACGGCAATCACATCCTTGGACTAACAAATGTATCTTTTCAGAAAGATCGTGTGTGCAGTGCATGCATAGCTGGGAAACAACATCAATCAAAACATCCACCCAAGAACATTGTATCCACTTCGAGGCCGTTAGAGCTCCTTCATGTGGATCTGTTTGGGCCTCCTTCATGGGCAAGTCTTGGAGGGAAAAAGTATGGCCTAGTCATTGTTGATGATTACTCAAGATATACATGGGTGTTCTTTCTCAGGTTCAAGGACGAGACGAAGATCACCTTCATTGATTTTGCCAAACAAGCCCAACGGAAGTTTGACAAGGACATCAAGGCAGTAAGAAGTGATAATGGCTCTGAGTTCAAGAACTACACCCTAGAAGAATTTCTTAGTGATGAGGAAATTGAACATCAGTACTCCGCACCTTACACCACTCAGCAAAATGGTGTGGCAGAGAGGAAGAACCGGACACTTGTGGAAATGGCAAGGTCCATGTTAGACGAATACAAGTCACCACCTAGTTTTTGGGCTGAGGCCGTCAACACAGCATGTCATGCATCAAACCGGCTCTTCCTTCGATCAATATTGGAGAAGACTCCACATGAGCTCCTAACTAGGAACAAGCCCAATGTTAAGTACTTTCGTGTGTTTGGATGCAAGTGTTTCATCCTCAACAAACGGGAACGGTTAGGAAAATTTCAATCCAAAACAACTGAAGGGATTTTGTTGGCTATGGGTCAAACTCTCACGCCTACAGAGTCTACAACAAATCCACTGGATGTGTTATAGAAACCTGTGACGTGACGTTTGATGAATTTAACCGCTCCCATGGGGAGCAAGTTGATCTAAATGATGCAGGTGAAGAAGACTCCCCACAAGATATCTTAAACATGGGTGTAGGTGCACTTCTTCCCATGGAACAAATACCCCATGATGATGATGAAGATGATGAGAGTATTTCTCATCCTCAAGACAGTTCACTGCCCGTACCTCCACAAGATACTAGCACACACATCATGCCAGTTGTTGAGGATCAAGTGGGAGAACATGTCTCGCACCCTGATCACACTCAAGAACAAGTTGATCTTCAAGAGGTATACCAAAGTATGGGTATGTTTGATGATGAACCTCAACAGGTGCAACGCGAAGAGGAATATCTTCCTCCGCACATAAATGATCCATATGTTGAGGACGTTGATGATGGAAACGAAGTCGAACCTCGTGAAACCTTGACCTCCATCATGCCACGTGTGGCCGGTCGTGTTGATATTGATCAAATCCTCATCGGCGTGTCGGAAGGTAAAGTGACTCGTAAACAATTAACAAACTTTTGTGCTCACTTTTCATTTGTCTCTAGTACTGTGCCACACAGGGTTCAGGATGCATTGTGTGACAATGACTGGCTCCTTGCTATGCAAGAGGAGCTAAACAGTTTTACACGCAACGAAGTATGGTCATTGGTAGAACGACCAACTAAGGAACATAATGTCATTGGAACTAAATGGATTTTCAAGAACAAGGAAGATGAGAATGGGACTGTCCTACGCAACAAGGAAAGGTTAGTAGCACAGGGGTACTCCCAAGTTGAAGGTTTGGACTTTGGTGAAACTTTCGCCCCTGTTGCTCGTCTTGAGTCCATTCGCATTTTATTGGCCTATGCTGCTTTCAATGGTTTTACTTTGCATCAAATGGATGTGAAAAGTGCTTTTCTTAACGGTCCTATACAAGAAGAGGTATATGTATCACAACCACCTGGGTTTGTTGACCCTCACCACAAAGACCATGTATATAAACTTCACAAGGCTCTGTATGGCCTCAAACAAGCACCCCGTGCTTGGTACGATCATCTTAAGAAGTTCCTACTCGATGATGGCTTTGTGGTGGGGGTGATCGATCCCACTCTTTTTACTAAGAGGCAAAATGGTGATTTGATCTTATGCAAAATCTATGTAGATGACATCATTTTTGGTTCTCCTAACATCCATTTATGCAAGAAGTTTGCGGATTCCATGACCAAGACCTTTGAGATGTCACTCAACACGGACTTGAAGTTCTTTCTTGGGTTTCAAATACAACAATTTCAAGAAGGGATTTTCTTGTCTCAAACTAAGTACCTCAAGGACATTCTTGAAAAATTTGATATGACAAATGCTAAACCAATGAAGACACCCATGGCCACAGATGTAGTTCTAAATGAAGACACAAACGGTATTCCTTTTGACCCATCTACTTACCGCTCCATGATTGGTTCGCTACTTTATCTTTCGCATCTAGACCGAACATCATGTTAAGTGTAGGCATATGTGCTAGATTTCAAGCTTCCCCTAGGGAAAGCCATCATACGGCGGTTAAGCATATTCTTAGATACCTTGTTCACACCCCAAAGTTAGGCTTATGGTACCCCAAGGATGCAAAGTTCGATCTTATTGGGTACTCCGATGCGGATTGGGCCGGTGACAAAGTGGGACGGAAATCCACTTCCGGTGCATGTCAGTTTCTTGGACGCTCCTTGGTAAGTTGGTCCTCAAAAAAGCAGAACTGTGTTTCTCTCTCCACGGCCGAGGCCGAATATATTGCAGCCGCAAGCTGTGCAACCCAACTGCTATGGATGAGGCAAACACTAAAGTATTATGGTATCACGTATCGACACGTTCCTCTTCTTTGTGATAATGAAAGTGCCATAAAGATCTCTGAGAACCCCATTGATCACCCTCGCACAAAACATATTGATATTACGTATCATTTATTGAGAGACCATGTGCAAAAGGGTGACATTGATATTACCCATGTGGGTACCGACATGCAGCTAGCCGACATTTTCACCAAGCCACTTAGCGTAGCTAGGTTCTGTAAACTTAGGCGTGAACTTGGTATCTTGGAGCTTGACAACATATCTTGAAACCTTGCACACATACACACACTCACATTATGTTTGTGTCTTGATTTGGGCATGCATTTAGGGGGAGTGTGTCTTATTTTTCTGTTTTTTTTTCTTACAAAGTACGCATAAATCACTTTCTGTCCACAAGTAGTATATGTAATGCATGTAGGCAACTATGTTCGTACTTTTTGTGAGAGACCATGCAAATCATCATCTCATCATCAAAAAAAATCCAGAATCAGCCCGTGCCTCCTCCTCTTTCTCGGACGTTCGACATGTCTCGGACGTCTGGCGGCAAATCTCCTTCCGGTCGTCCGACCAGTGTCGGTCGTCCGACGCCACAATCCTCTCCGGACGTCCGACACCTGTCGGACGTCCGACGCATCGGGGCCTATAAGTAGCTGGGCGCGGGGCTGGGCTTTTCCCTAGCCCTCACGCGCCCCATTTTTCCCCTGCAGCCGCCGCCGCCAGCTCCTGGAGCTCTCCCCAGCGCCGCCACACCCGAGATCGGCCCGATCTCCTCCGCGGATCCTTCTCCTCTTCCTCTTCTTCCTCCGCGGGATCCGTCTACAGGTACTCCTCCGTTCCCCTCGCGAGGTTCCCTCTCAAAGGTCTCCCTCTCTCTCAAGTCTACATGTTCGTTCCTATGGTTTGACCATGTTCGTTCCTTATTTGGGATTTCCATCCGTGTAGGACATTGTGCACCATGCCCAAGACCAAGCTCCCTGCACGGAAGAACGTTGCTGGCTCATCCTCTCGCGCCCCTCCTAGCACGGGGTCGGACTCGGATGGGCCACGTCGTCCCTTCAAACGGACTGCCCGGCGTTCTCCGGACCGGCATTCTCCGTCTCCAGAGCTCCCCTCGTCGTTTGATGGTGATGACCCCGACTTCGAGGATGAGCTTGTTGTCGAGGATCTTCCTGACCAGCCCTTCGATCGGGGGTCCAAGCCAAAGCCCGAGACTCGCAGGGCGTCCTACATGCCACCACCTCCTCCTGCTCAGCCCGTAGGTGAAGCTCGTCGCATCTCACTAGAACCCCCTGCTACTTTAGGTCGTGCCATCACGAACTTCACCACACTTGGCGCGGCTTCATACCTCACTTTCCACATACGCTGTCGTACGTGACTCTACGGACTCACGTTTCCGCACAAACGTCCAGGCGGACATTTTTACCACAGTCATAGTTCCTAAGGGTTTATCTGTTCATCTCTATATAGATCTTGAGCATATTCGCATGCACCCGGCGAAATACCCAGGTGCCATTGAGCTTATTGAGGCATCGGGGCTTGCCGCCCCGTTTACCTTTCATCACGACTTTAATGCTGCTGCCATTCACCAGTTCTATGCCACATGCTACTTTGCTCCAAACAACACTGTCAGCTGGATCACCTCTGACATTCGCTTCACAGCTTCTTATGATACATTTGTTGCCGCACTTCGTTTCCCCAACTCTGGCTTCAAAATACATAGGGATGATCCTAACCATGCGTCTAAGTCCATTGACGCGTGTGGGTATCTTCTCAAACCACTAAGTGAGCTTGATGCAGATGAACGCATGAAGGATCTTAATCAGGTATCCATCTGGCTCTCACCTTACTTCATCATCTTTCAGTGTCTTATCCACACCCTCTATCCCAAGATGGGTGATAAAGGCTCTTGCAGTGGCTACTGCATTGACATCATGTCTCACTTATACGAGCACCCTAGGAGCAAAATTAATGTGCCTCACTTTCTATGGCATGAGATTCGGCTTGCTAGCTTTCAATACAAGCGAGCCTTTCCTCATGCCCCCTTCATCCAGGCTCTTATTAATCATGTTGTTGATTTCTCTGTTGCTGTCACTCACACACATCGCAAGTGGGTCATTCCCGCTCACATGGCGGATACCTATGCTCCCAAGAAAGCCCCATCCTCCACATCCACTCGCCGCACTGCTGCCCGGTCAGCCACCCCCTCATCTAGCTCCGCTCCTCTCGGTCGCATTGCCAAGTTCCTTGGCAAGGCACATTCTGCTATGATGAAGGCCATCTCTTTCCAGTGTGGTCAAACCCATGATGTGGTTTCTCGCTTAGTCTCCAAGAATGCCCTCAAGGCTCGTCTGAGAGCCTCGGGCACTCTTGATGTGAGTGATGATGAGGCTCCTCCTGCTGCTCCTCCTTCTGATTTTGGCTTCCCATCTGGTCCTGAGTGGGCTGATTTCCTTGACGAGGCTGGTGGCAGTGGCTTGCCTGACGATGAGGATGATGCTGATGGTGATGCTGATGAGCTCTGAGCATGGTTGATGCTGTTGGTGCCTCCCTTTTTGGTAGTTGGTGCCAAAGGGGGAGTAATGTATCGTAGCTTTTAGTCTTTGGAGATTTAATGTAATGGATAAACTCATGTATGGCTATTTATGAATGATTGTGATTGCTATGGATTGCTATGATACCATCATAGACTATTATGTTTTTGCTCCATTACTTCTATGATGATCTATTGTCTTTCTATGATGATTTATTATCCTTACATGTTGATCCATTATATGTTCGATACACTACATTAAATGGGAGCTCCGATATTTTATCATGCACATACTAAGGGGGAGCTCCGTACTAAATATCTCCTAGGCTATAATGTATGTTAAATCTTTTTGAGACCTATGTATATGTTGTCATCAACTACCAAAAAGGGGGAGATTGAACGTGCATGTTATGCCCCTAATCGACTTTTGGTGTTAATGACAACACATACATAGGAAACTAATCCTATTTGTTGAGTGTATCTCAGGATGGCAAGTACTTTAGTAGATTGAGAATTATGTGTCAAAGGTGGTCTGAGAAGATCGGGAGTTATATTTCAAGAAGGTTCGGGATTAAGAAAAGATGATGTAGACTATTCTTTTGAGTTTAGTGATATTGAGTATAGGGATCCCGCACTATTAAGAGGGGATCACAGGTTTTGCGGTGAACTTGCTCATACCACATCTTCACTGTCATACCTAATACCACATATTCTCCACTCTGTTCCTATCTCAAAACAGGTCTATTGCCTCAGACTTCTGGCTCCCTCCGGACGTCCGAGGGCCGGACGACCGGCAGGCTTCAGAAATCCGGAGCCCTCCACTAGAAGTATTTGAGTCATATAACTCGGATTTCCGGCTCCCTCCGGACATCCGAGGGCCGGACGTCCGACCAGCCTCGGAAATCCGGAGCCCTGCACCAGAAGAACATGAGCTCTATAACTCGGATTTCCGGCTCCCTCCGAACGTCCGAGGGTCGGACATTCGTCCCCCTTCGGAAATCCGGAACCTCCCACCAGAAGAAGTTGAGTCGAATAACTCGGATTTCCGGTCCTCTCCGGACGTCCAGTCGTTGTTCAATTCACAGTATTTTCAGTCATATCTACAGGCCTCGGACGAGCGACCCCTGTCGGACGTCCGACCCCTCACGGACGCCCGGACTTCCGGAAACTGTCGGACGTCTGGACCCTGTGTGACTTAAAGTGTCCCCAATGGCTGTTTTTCACTCCCCACTATATATACTCTTCTCCCACCTCGTGAGAGGGTGTTCAACACAGCTAGAATACATCCAAGAACACGTTTCTTCTCACTCACTCTTGTCTACACCAAATCCTAGATCCCAAGAGCATTTGTGAGTCCCTTTGGGTGTTGTTCCAATCAAAAGATAGATCGTCCCCCTCTCCTCCTTCCCACCAAAGTGATTTGTGATTTGAGCAAGTTTTGAGCAATCCCCGTGATCTTGTTACTCTTGGAGGTTGGAGACTCCTAGGGGGTAGGAGTCTTCGTAGAGGAATCAAACCGTTGTGATTTCCCCCGGAAAGTTTGTGAAGGTTTGGAAGCCACCTCAAGGCTTACCACTAGTGGTTGAGAAACGCCTTCGTGGAGTTATCTCAAAGGGAGAATAGGGTGAGCCTTCGTGGCGTTGGTGTGCCTTCGTGGTAACATCCGCCCCTCTAACGGTGACGTAGCTTCCCTCCAAGGAAGTGAACATCGGGATGCATCCTTGTCTCTCTTGAAGTTTCGGTTATTCCTAACCCTAACTCTCTACTTGTGTTAATCCTTATTACGCACTTGTACTTGATTATTGTTTACCGCTTGTCTTACTTCACTCTAAATAGCTTACTCTTTGTCATAGCAATTATTAGGCCTACACTCATATTCCGCACTTTTGCCTAAAATTGCTAAGTAATTATTAAAATTTGTTATTGTACCTATTCACCCCCCCCCCTCTAGGTCCATCTCGATCCTTTTCAAACACCGACTATCAAAGTGAAAGTGTGAGCATGATATAAAGTCGGTGAGAAACACGTACTCCCCCGAGCTTAGGGTTTTGGCCTAAGTTGGTCTACTCCCAAGGAGGGAAATAACCGTCTCCGGGGTACTCCGGAGTGTACTGAGGGTGCCACTGATGTGTGAGCTGCTCTGGCTCCCACTGATAAACTGGCGTGTGGTACTCGACTGGTAGCTCGGGCACGAGCGCGTGTGGTGGTGCTATACCCCAATATGTGTAGATGTCCGAGGGCATAATAATGTACCTGCCTAGATGAATATTGAACAAAGAAGGAGCAGGCAAAGTAATAGTCTCACGAGTACCCTGACTAAATACCAGGTTATAAATCATCCTCTTATTTATATCTTTAACAAGAAAGTCATGGCGAACCATGCTATCCTAATCTAGATATCTCCCAGGAAGAAGAATCTCTTCTTCCTCGTGCAGTCTAATAGGTATCTCAAAATGTCTGGCAAGACAGGTAGCATAGATACATCCATAAAGAACGCCTTTAGAACGGTTCGTGTTCAACCGTTGAGCCACTATAGCGCCCAAGCTATAAGTTTTATCATTATAAAGGGCTTCGCGCAAAACCGCAAGATCTAGGGAGCTAAGGGCCCCAGCTTTCCCACGGCCAATCAAACATTTTCCCACGAATAATGAGAAGTACCGAAGCACGGGAAAATGTATGCTAGCAGCTCTAGCGCAAGACACTCCACTCTCCTCTCCTACAGCAATAGTATCTATGAAAGCGTCCAAGTCCCGTGGACGATGTTCATGAATATCCCCAACATAAGGTAATTTGTAAACATTGCAAAAATCCTAAAGTGACATGCGCTGGGGGATATCATATAACTTGAACTCAACCATAGGAGGACTCTTCCTTGGATAGAAATTAAAGCTTTGCACGAAAATATTAGTGAGGACGAGGTATTGCAGACACTTATCTTCAACGAAGGCGGTAAGGCCTGCGTTCCCCACCAAGGAGTAAAAGTTCTTATAAAGTCTGGCGGCGCGTAAGAACACATCGCTTGGCCACTCGCACGCTCGAACTTCTGCAACTCAGGGGACCAGATACTTGGGTTTCTTCTTCTCATTTTCATCATCCTTGGGGTCACGGCTTGAAGAGCCTCTTAGGAACCTCCTCATCTTTTCCTTTTTCTTTCTTTGAAAATTTCTGAAATTTTTAGTGACTCTAAGGAAAAGTGAACAAGGCCCAACGAAACTCGTAGCAACTACTCCTACAAGTGCCTAGAGGCCATATCACGCATCAAAACTACCTGGGGCCAACTAAAATTAGCATGCAAAGCTCAAGAACAGGGTCACCAAGGCAGCAATAATACGCAACGAATAAGGCACTAGAGCAAAAACTAATTGGACCAATGGAGGAGTCACATACCAAGGAACAATTCCCCCAAAACAGTTTGGTGAATGGGGCTTTGCACAAGGAGATCGAAAATCGCAGCAAGAAGAGCAAGAACACGGGTTTGAGCTGTAGAATGAATTTTTTCTGGAGATAGGAGAAGGAGATAGGAGCTGGAATAAGTGTAGGGGGGCATGTGGGCCCCACAAGCCTGGTAGGCGCGGCCAGGGGGTGCCCACGCCTCCTGGGCTTGTGGCCCACTGGTGCACCCCCGTGACTAGCTCTCCGTCTCAGAATTTTAAAATTCCGGAAAAAATCATACTTGATTTTCATGGCATTTGAAGAACTTTTATTTTCGGGACACTTTTCTACGAGACGCAAAAAGCAGAAAAGAGGAGAAACTAAAGCTAAATCTATCATTTTTCTTCTAAGCAACCGAAGGTAAAGGATTGGAACAGAGGGTTGTGACTCTTAGATTCATCCATCACGGTCATCAAAAGAAATCCGTCAAAGAGGTTGATCAAGTCTCCTTGACAAACTTTTTTCGAATCGCGTAAAAACGGAGAATTTTCGAATAGTCACTAAGTTGCCTCAATGGGGATGTGCATATCCCAAACAAGCAAATCATACTTCATCTTAATAGTAGGTATAGGGCATTCAAAGCTCCCAATAAGAATCGATGAAGTTTTTTCAATAGCATTGATGCAATGTACCCGATATTGTTTCTTTGGAAAGTGCACCATATGCTCATTACTATTGACATCGAAAGTGACATTGCCTTTGTTGCAATCAATAACAACCCCTACAGCGTTTAAAAAGGGTCTTCCAAGGATGACCGCCATGGCATCATCCTTGGGAATATCCAGAATAACAAAGTCCGTTAAGATAGTAACGTTAGCAACCACAACAAGCACATCCTCGCAAATGCCGATAGGGAAAGCAGTTGATTTGTCGGCCATTTGCAGAGAGATTTCAGTGGGTGTCAACTTATCTAGTTCAAGCCTACGATAAAGAGAGTGAGGCATAACACTAACACCGGCTCCAAGGTCGCATAAAGCAGGTCTAACGTAGTTTCCTTTAATGGAGCAAGGTATAGTGGGCACTCTAGGATCACCTAGTTTCTTAGGAGTTCCACCCTTGAAGGTATAATTAGCGAGCATGGTGGAAATCTCAACCTCGGGTATCCTCCTCTTATTAGTCACAATATCCTTCATGTACTTAGCATAAGGAGACACTTTGAGCATATCTGTCAAACGCATTTGCAGAAAGACGGGTCTAATCATTTCAAAAAATCGCTCAAAATCCTCATCATCCTTTTTCTTGGATGGTTTGGGAGGAAAGGGCATGGGTTTCTGAACCCATGGTTCCCTTTCTTTACCATGCTTTCTAGCAATGAAATCGTTTTTATCGTATCTCCTATTCTTAGGATGTGGGTTATCAAGATCAACACTAGGTTCAATCTCCACATCCTTATCATTGCTAGGTTGAGCATCAACATGAACATCACTATCGATATTGTCCCTAGGCTCATGTTCATCACCAGATTGTGTTTCGGCATCAGAAACAAAGACATCATTTGGATTCTTAGGTGTAACAGCAACAGGGTTGCTAGTGTGCAAGTTCCTATCATCTTTCTTTTTCTTTCTAGGATGACTAGGTGCCTCGGTGCTAACTCCTTGAGAATATTGTTCAATTCTCTTAGGATGACCCTCAGGATACAAAGGTTCCTGGGTCATTCTACCGCCTCTAGTGATAACTTTGACAGAATTGTCATTCAACTCGTTGAGCAAGTCATTTTGAGCCTTAAGTACTTGTTCTACTTGAGTAGTAACCATAGGGGCATGTTTACTCAAAAGCTTAAGATCATTGACATTTCTATCCACACAAGCACTTAAATGACTAAGCATGCGAGCATTCGGTTCCAATTGTCTGCTAACATAATCATTGAAACTTTGTTGTTTGGCAACAAAGTTATCAAATTCATCCAGGCATAAGCTAGCATGTTTAACAAAAGGAATATCACTCTCATTGAATCTACGAAGAGAATTTACCTCTACTACCTGTATCGGGTTATCATGACCTTGGATCTCTTTCATAGGTGGTAGATTTTTGACATCTTCAGATTTAATGCCTTTCTCTTTCATAGATTTCTTAGCTTCTTGCATATCTTCAGGACTGAGGAATAGGATACCTCTTTTCTTAGGAGTTGGCTTTGGAGGTGGTTCAGGAATAGTCCAAGCATTCTCATTGCACAAGATATTATTCAATAGGATCTCAGCTTGTTCCATAGTTCGTTCCCTAAAAACACAACCAGCACAACTATCTAGGTGGTCCCTAGAAGTATAGGTTAATCAATTATAGAAGATATCAAGTATTTCATTCTTCTCAAGAGGGTGATAAGGCAAAGCATTCAGTGGCTCGACGAGCCTCCCCCAAGCTTGTGGGAGACTCTCTTCTTCAACTTGCGCAAAGTTATATATTTCCTGCAAGGCAACTTGTTTCTTATGGGCAGGGAAATATTTCTCAGAGAAGTAGTAGATCATATCCTGGGGACCACGCACACAACCATGAGCAAGAGAAGCGAACCAAGTCTTAGCATCATCCTTTAGCGAGAAAGGAAAGAGCTTAAGGTTATAGTAGTGGCGGATCTTTTCCTCACTCGTGAATAGGGTGGCTATATCGTGCAGTTTGGTAAGATTTTCTACAACCGTTTCAGACTCATAACCGTGAAAAGGATCAGATTCGACCAGAGTGATTAACTCAGGGTCGACGGAGAATTCATAATCCTTATTGGTCACAAAGATAGGAGAAGTAGGAAACTTCGGGTCGTATTTCATCCTAGCGTTCAAAGATTTTTCTTTCCACTTGCGCAGTAATTTCTCAAGATCATATCTATACTTACAAGCAAGAAAGTCCTCAGCTATCTCTCCCTCCATAACATAACCCTCAGGCATATCAGGAAATTCATATCTAGGAGAGCTACTTCTAACAGGTGAAATAGCAGGTTCTACTTCAATAATCTCAGCAGTTTCAGAAGTATCATCACATTCAGCAGCAACTCTAGAAATTTGTGCATCATGGAATGCACCTAGTGGCAAAGCAGTATCAAGCAAAGCATCATCACAAGCATCATGGATAGCAGAAGTAGCATCATCAAGCACATGCGACATATCATAATTTCTAGCAGGAGGTGGTGTCCAAACTTACTCATAACTAAAGGTGAATCAAGTGCAGAGCTAGATGGCAGTTCCTTACCTGTCCTCGTAGTTGAGGGCAAGACTTTAGTTTTTGGATCTCTCGGATTCCTCATAGTGATCAGCAGACGTAAATCCCAAGTGACTCAGAGAATAGAGCTATGCCTCCCGAGCAACGGCACTAGAAAATAGTCTTGATAACCCACAAGTATAGGGGATCGCAACAGTTTTCGAGGGTATAGTATTCAACCCAAATTTGTTGATTCGACACAAGGGGAAGCCAAAGAATATTCTCGAGTATTAGCAGTTGAGTTTTCAATTCAACCACACCTGAAAGACTTAGTATCTGCAGCAAAGTATCAGTAGCAAAGTGGTGTGACAGCAACAGTAGCAACGGTAACAGTAGCAATAGTGACAGCAGTAGCGACAGAGTAAAAGTAGCAGCAGTGACAGTAGTAGTGACAGAGTAGCAGTAGCAACAATGACAACAGTAGCGGAAAAGTAACGTAGCAAGGACTAGTAGGAAAAACTCGTATGCATTGGATCGGTGATGGATAATTATGTCGGATGACATTCACCATGCAACAGTTATAACACAGAGAGATATGTAACTAGCTCCAGTTCATCAATGTAATGTAGGCATGTATTCCATATGTAGTCATACGTGCTTAGGGAAAAGAACTTGCATGACCTCTATTGTCCATCCCTCCCGTGGCAGCGGGGTCCTAATGGAAACTACGGGATATTAAGGTTCTCCTTTTAATAGAGAACCAGAACAAAGCATTAGCACTTAGTGAATACATGAACTCCTCATACTATGGTCATCTCCGGGAGTGGTTCCGGCTATTGTCACTCCGGGGTTGCCGGGTCATAACACATAGTAGGTGACTACAACTTGCAAGATAGGATCAAGAGCACACATATATTGATGAGAACATAATAGGTTCAGATCCGAAATCATGGCACTTAGGCCCTACTGACAAGCATTAAGCATGGCAAAGTAGTACAACATCAATCTCAGAACATAGTGGATACTAGGGATCAATCCCCAACAAAACTAACTCGATTATATGATAGATCTTATCCAACCCATCACCGTCCAGCAAGCCTACGATGAGATTACTCATGAACGGTGAAGAGCATCATGGAATTGGCGATGAAGGTTGGTGATGACGATGGCGACGATCTCCCCTCTCCGGAGCCCAGAACAGACTCCAGATCTTCCCTCTAGAGGAAGAACAGGTGGTGGCAGCGCCTCCGTATCGTAAAACGCGATAAAATCTTCGCCTTGATTTTTTTCCAGACGAAAGGGACTAAATAGAGCTGGAGTTGGAGGCAGCAGAGCTCCGAGGGCCCCACAAGCCTGCTAGGCGCGGCCAGGGGGGCCCGCGCCTGGTGGGCTTGTGGGCTCCTCGCTCCACTCCTCCGGTTGATTCTTGCGCCAGTATTTTTTATATATTCCACAAAAAATCCTCGTAAATTTCCATGTCATTCCGAGAACTTTTATTTCTGCGCAAAAACAACAACATGGCAATTCTGCTGAAAACAGCGTTAGTCCGGGTTAGTTCCATTCAAATCATGCAAATTAGAGTCCAAAACAAGGGCAAAAGAGTTTGGAAAAGTAGATAGGAGGGAAACGTATCAGGGATCATCTTATCTTTGCTACCTTCGATCTAAGCAATAAGATGAAAAACATGATAAACATCACATGCAATCATATAGTGACATGATATGGCCAATATCATCTTGCTCCTTTGATCTCCATCTTCGGGGCACCATGATCATCATTGTCACCGGCATGACACCATGATCTCCATAATTGTGTCCCCGTGAAGTCGTCACGCCAACTATTACTTGTACTACTATAGTTAACGTTTAGCAATAAAGTAAAGTAATCACATGGCGTTGCATCTCATACAATAAATTAAGACAACTCCTATGGCTCCTGCCGGTTGTCATACTCATCGACATGCAAGTCGTGAATTCTATTACAAGAACATGATCAATCTCATACATCACATCCTTTTGGTCATATCACATCACATAGCATACCGTGCAAAAACAAGTTAGACATCCTCTAATTGTTGTTGCAAGTTTTACGTGGCTGATTAGGGTCTCTAGCAAGAACGCTTCTTACCTACGTGACAGCCACAATGTTGATATGCCAATGTTATTTACCCTTCATAAGGACGCTCTTCATCGAATCCGATCCGACTAAAGTGGGAGAGACACACACCCGCCAGCCACCTTATGCAACAAGTGCATGTCGGTCAGTGGAACCAGTCTCATGTAAGAGTACGTGTAGAGTCGGTCCGGGCCGCTTCATCCCACGATGTCGCCGAATCAAGATAAGACTAGTAACGGCAAGCAATTGACAAATCAGCGCCAACAACTTTTGTGTTCTACTCGTGCATGGAATCTACGTATAGAACCTTGGCTCGGATGCCACTGTTGGGGAACATAGTAATTTCAAAAAATATTCCTACGTCACACAAGGATCTATCTATGGATAAACCAGCACCGAGCAAAGGGGTAGAGCATCGTCATACCTTTGAAGATCGCTAAGCGGAAGCATTGCTAGAACGCGGTTGATGGAGTCGTACTCGCAGCGGTTCAGATCGCGGTGGATTCCGATCTATGCACCGAACAATGGTGCCTCCACGTTCAACACACGTGCAGTCCGATGACGTCTCCAATGCCTTGATCCAACAAGTAGCAAGGAGAGGTTGAGGGAGAGCTCCGGCAGCACGACGGCGTGGTGACGATGGAGCTGCGTGGTATTCCGACAGGGCTTCACCAAACACTACGGAGGTCGAGGAGGAGGAGGAGTAGGGCTGCGCCGTGGAGAGAGGCAATTGTGTCTCAAAACAGTCCCAAACCCTCCACTAAATATAGGAGGAGAGGGAGGAGGGTGCCCACCCTTAGGGTTTCCACCCTAAGGGGTGAGGCAGCCCTAGATGGGTGGAGGGGTGGCGCCCTAGGGTGGGCCTTGGGCCCAAGGCAACCCCTCCACGCCAAGGGTTTGGCCCCTTAGCCCCTTGTTGCGCCTTGGGCCCTTAGTGGTGGCCCACGAGGCCACCTAGGGGCTGGTTCCCATCCACTTTCAGTCCATGTAGCACTTTGGGGCTGGTGGCCCTTCCCGGTGGACCCCCGGAACCCTTCCGGTGGTCCCGGTACATTATCGATGATGCCAGAAACACTTCTGATGATCAAATCCTCACTTTCTGCATATGAATCTTTACCTCCGGACCATTCCGGAACTCCTCGTGATGTCTAGGATCTCATTCGGCACTCCGAACAACCTTCGGTAACCATGTACACTATTCCCATATAACCCTAGCGCCATCGAACCTTAAGTGTGTATACCCTATGGGTTCGGGAAGCATGCAAATATGACCGAGACACCTCTCCAGTCAATAACCAACAACGGGGTCTGTATATCCATGTTGGTTCCCACACGTTCCACGACGATCTCATCGGATGAACCATGATGTCCGGGATTCGATCAATCCCGTATGCAATTCCCTTTGTCTACCGGTATGATACTTGCCCGAGATTCGATCGTCGGTATCCCTATACCTTGTTTAATATCGTTACCGGCAAGTCTCTTTACTCGTTCCAAAACACATCATCCCATGGCTAACTGCTTAGTCACACTAAGCTCAATATGATGATGGATTACCGAGTGGGCCGAGAGATACCTCTCCGTCACACGGAGTGACAAATCCAGTCTCGATTCGTACAACCCAACAGACACTTTTGGATATACCTGTAGTGCACCTTTATGATCTCCCAGTTACGTTGTGACATTTGATACACCCAAAGCACTCCTACGGTATCCGGGAGTTGCACGATCTCATGGTCTAAGAAAATGATACTTGAAATTAGAAAAGCTTTAGCATACGAACAACACGATCTAGTGCTATGCTTGGGATTGGGTCTTGTGCATCACATCATTCCGCAATGATGTGATACCGTTATCAATGACATCCAATGTCCATGATCAGGAAACCATGATCATCTATTGATCAACGAGCTAGCCAACTAGAGGCTCACTAGGGACACATTATGATCTATATATTCACACATGTATTACGGTTTCCAGTTAATACAATTATAACATGAATAATAGACAATATCATGAACTAGGAAATATAATAATAACCAATTTATTATTGCATCTAGGGAATATTTCCAACAATCTCCCACTTGCACTAGAGTCAATAATCTAATTCACATCACTATGTAATTGCAATGAATCCAACACCCATACAGTTTTGGGGATCGATCATGTCTTGCTTGTGAGAGAGGTTTTAGTCAATGGGTCTGAACCATTTCAGATCCGTCTGTGCTTTACAAATCTCTATGTCTTCCTATAGATATTGTTACCAAGCACCATTTGGAACTATTCCAAATGACTGCTCCACTACACGAATCTGGTTTACTACTCAGAGTTATCCGGATTAGTGTTAATGCTTGCATCGATGTAACCCTTTACGGCGAACTCTTTAATCAGCTACATAATCGAGAGAAAAAATCCGTAGTCCGCTAATTACTAAGGATAAATTTGACCGATGTCGAGTGATCCATTCCTGGATAACTCTTGTACCCCTGGACTGACTCATGGCAAGGCACACTTCAAGTGCGGTACACACCATAGCATACCTATAGAGCCTACGACTGAAGCATAGGGGGCGACATTTGTCCTTTCTCTTTCTTATGCCATGGTCGGCTTTTGAGTCTTACTCAATTTCACACCTTACAACACACCCAAGAATTCCTTCTTTGTCGATCTATTTTGAACTCCTTCAAAAACTTGTCAAGGCATGCATTTCGTTGAAAGCTCTATTAAGCACTTTGATCTATCTCCACAAATCTTGATGCTCAACGTTCAAGTAGCTTAATCCAATTTTTCCTTTGAAAAACTCCTTTCAAACAACCTTTATGCTTTCCAAAAATTCTACATTATTTCCGGTCAACAATATGTCAACCACATATATTCGTCAGAAATTCTATAGTGCTCCAACTCACTTCTTTGGAAATACAAGTTTCTCATAAACCTTGTATAAATCCAAAAAACTTTGATCTTCTCATCAAAGCATATATTCCAACTCTGAGATGCTTGATCTAGTCCTTAGAAGGATCGCTGGAGCTTTGAATACTTGTTAGCATCCTTTAGGATCGACAAAATCTTCTGATTGTATCACATGCAACCTTTCCTCAATGAAATTGTCGAGGAAACAATATTTGTCATCCTATCTGCAAGATTTCATAAATGATGCAACAACTGCTAACATAATTCCAACAGACTTTGAGCATCGCTACGAGTGAGAAAGTCTTCATCGTAGTCAACTCTTTGAACTTGTCGGAGACATCTTTGCGACAAGTCGAGCTTTTGTAATGGAGACTTTTCACCATCATTGTATGTCTTCCCTTTAAAGATCCATTCCAAGTTAATAGTCATATGACCATCAAGTGATTCTTCCAAAGTCTACCCTTTGTTTTCATACATGGATCCTCTTTCGAATTTCATAGCCTCTAGCCATTTGTCGGAATCCGGGACCACCATCACTTCTCCATAATTCGTAGGTTCATTGTTGTCCAACAACATGATCTCCAAGACAAGGTTACCGTACCACTCTGGAATAGTACGCATCCTTGTCGGCCTACGAGGTTCGTTAGTGACTTGATCCAAAGCTTCATGATCACTATCATCAACTTCCACTTCAATTGGTGTAGGCGCCACATGAACAACTTCCTGCGCCCTGCTACACACACTGGTTGAACTGATGGTTCAATAACCTCATCAAGTTTTCACCATACTCCCACTCAATTCTTTAGAGATAAACTTTTCCTCGAGAAAGGACCCGTTTCTAGAAACAAACACTTTTGCTTCCGGATTTGAGATAGGAGGTATACCCAACTGTTTTGGGTGTCCTATGAAGATGCATTTATCCGCTTTGGGTTCGAGCTTATGAGGTTGAAACTCTTTCACATAAGCATCGCAGCCCTAAACTTTTAAGAAATGATAGCTTAGGTTTCTCCTAACCATAGTTCATACAGTGTTATCTGAACGTATTTACGTGGTGCCCTATTAAAGTGAATGCAGTTGTCTTTAATACCTAAAACCCATAAACGATAGTGGTAATTTGACAAGAGACATCATAGTATGCACCATATCTAATAGGGCACGACTATGACATACGTACACACCATCATACTATGGTGTTCCAGGTGGCATGAGTTGTGAAACAATTTTCACGTGAAACAATTTTCACATTGTCTTAAATGTTTACTAAACTCGCAACTCAGATATATATGTTTACCTCCACGATCACATTGTGGACATATTATCCTCTTGGCAGATGATCTTTAACTTCACTCTGAAATTACTTGAACCTTTCAATAATTAAGACTTGTATTTCATCGAGTAAATATACTAACATCTACTCAAATCATCTATGAAGTAAGGATATAATGATATCCACTGCGTGCCTCAGTACTCATTGGCCCGCACACATCAAAATGTATTACTTCCAACAAGTAACCTTCTTGTTCCATCTCACTGAAAACGAGGGCTTTAGTCATCTTGCCCATGTGGTATGATTTGCATGTCTCAAGTGATTCAAAATCAAGTGAGTCCAAACGACCCATCTGCATGGAGTTTCTTCATGCGTTTATACCAATAGACATGGTTCGCATGTCTCAAACTTAAAAAAACGAGTGAGTCCAAAGATCCATCATCATGGAGCTTCTTCATGCGTTTTGCACCAATATGACTCAAGCGGCACTGCCACAAGTAAGTGGTACTATCACTACTACTTTGTATCTTTTGGCAACAATATTATGAACATGTGTATCACTACGATCGATATTCAATAAACCATTCATTTTAGGTGCAACACCATTGAAGGTATTATTCAAGTAAATAGAATAACCATTATTCTCTTTAGATGAATATCCGTATTGCCATAAACATAATCAAATCATGTCTATGCTCAACGCAAACACCAAATAACAATTATTTAGGTTTAACACTAATCTCGATGGTAGAGGGAGCATGCGATGTTTGATCATATCAACCTTGGAAACCGATTGGGCCCAGAGATACCTCTCCGTCACACGGAGTGACAAATCCTAGTCTCGATTCATACAAACCAACAGACACTTTCAAAGATACCTGTAGTGCACCTTTATGACCACCCGGTTACGTTGTGACGTTTGCTACACCCAAAGCACTCCTACGGTATCCGGGAGTTGCACAATCTCATGGTCTAAGAAAATGATACTTGACATTAGAAAAGCTTTAGGAGAAGAACAACACGATCTAGTTCTATGCTTAGGATTGGGTCTTGTCCATCACATCATTCCCTAATGATGTGATGCCGTTATCAATGACATCCAATGTCCATGATCAGGAAACCATGATCATCTATTGATCAATGAGCTAGCTGTTGGGGAACGTAGTAAATTCAATTTTTTCCTACGCCATACAAGGATCTATCTATGGAGAGACCAACAACGAGCAAGAGGGAATACCATCTTCATACCTTTGAAGATTGCTAAGCGGAAGCATTACTATGAACGCGGTCGATGGAATCGTACTCGCAGCGATTCAGATCGCGGTCGGTTCCGATCTATGTGTTGAATCACGGCACCTCCGCGTTCAACACACATACAGCCCGGTGACGTCTCCCGCACCTTGATCCAGCAAGGAGGAGGGAGATGTTGAGGGAGAGCTCCGACATCATGACAACATGGTGGCGGTGGAGCTACGAGGTCTCCCGACAAGGCTTCGCCAAGCACCGTGGGAGAGCAGCAAGAGGAGAAGCAGGGCTGCGCCGAGAGAGAGATTTTGTGTGTCAAAACAACCCCAAACCTCAACTATATATACGTGGAGAGGGAGGGGGCGCAACCCTTAGGGTTCCCACCCCCAAGGGTTGCGGCAGCCCCCATCTGCGCCGGGAGGTGGTGGCCAGGAGGGGAGGTGGGGTGCGGCGCACCCTAGGTGGGCCTTAGGCCCACTTGGCTTAGGGTTTGCCCCCCTTCCCTCTCCCCTGCGCCTTGGCCCCTGGTGGGAGGCGCACCAGCCCACTCTGGGCTAGTTCCCTCCCACCTTTTGGCCCATGCCACCTTTTGGGGCTGGTGGCCCCTCCCGGTGGACCTCCGGAACCCTTTCTCGTGGTCCCGGTGGTCCCGGTACGCTACCCGTGAAGCCGGAAACATTTTCAATGTCCAAAACCTTTCATCCTATATATCAATCTTTACCTCCGGACCATTCCGAAACTCCTCGCGACGTCCGGGATCTCATCCGGGACTCCGAACAACCTTCGGTAACCACGTACACTATTTCCCTTTAACCCTAGTGTCATCGAACCTTAAGTGTGTTGACCCTACGGGTTCGGGAGACGTGCAGACATGACCGAGACATCTCTTCGGGCAATAACCAACAGCGGGGTATGTATATCCATGTTGGTTCCCACACGTTCCACGATGATCTCATCGGATGAACCACGATGTCAAGGATTCAATCAATCCCGTACGCAATTCCCTTTGTCTATCGGTATGATACTTGCCCGAGATTCAATCGTCGGTATCCCTATACCTTGTTCAATCTCGTTACCGACAAGTCTCTTTACTCATTTCGTAACACATCATCCCATGGCTAACTCCTTAGTCACACTGAGCTCAATATGATGATGGATTACCGAGTGGGCCCAGAGATACATCTCCGTCACACGGAGTGACAAATCTCGGTCTCGATTCGTACAACTCAACACACACTTTCGGAGATACCCATAGTGCACCTTTATAATCACCTAGTTACGTTGTGACGGTTGGTACACCCAAAGCACCCCTACGGTATCCGGGAGTTGCACAATCTCACGGTCTAAGGAAATGATACTTGACATTAGAAAAGCTTTAGCATACGAACAACATGATCTAGTGCTATGCTTAGGATTGGGTCTTGTCCATCACATCATTCTCCTAATGATGTGATCCTGTTATCAATGACATCCAATGTCCATGATCAGGAAACCATGATCGTCTATTGATCGACGAGCTAGACAACTAGAGGCTTGCTAGGGACACATTGTGATCTATTTATTCACACATGTATTACTGTTTCCTGTTAATACAATTATAGCATGAACAATAGACGATTATCATGAACAAGGAAATATGATAATAACCATTTTATTATTGCCTCTAGGGCATATTTCCAACAGTCTCCCACTTGCACTAGAGTCAATAATCTAGTTCACATCACTATGTGATTGCAATGAATTCAACACCCATACAATTTTGGGGTTCGATCATGTCTTGCTTGTGAGATAGGTTTATAGTCAATGGGTCTGAACCTTTCAGATTTGTGTGTGCTTTACAAATCTCCACGTCATCCTATAGATGCTACTACGCCCCATCTGGAACCATTCCAAATGATTGCTCCACTATACGAATCGGGTTAACTACTCATAGTCATTCGCATTAGTGACAAAGCTTGCATCGACGTAACTCCTTTACGACGAACTCTTTAATCACCTCCATAATTGAGAAAAATTCCTTAGTCCATTAGTTACTAAGAATAACTTCGACCGTTGTCCAGTGATCCATTCCTAGATCACTCTTGTACCCCATGACTGACTCATGGCAAGGCACGCTTTTAGGTGCGGTCCACAACATAGCGTACTTATAGAGCCTACGGCTGAAGCATAGGGGACGCCATTCGTCCTTTTTCTTTCTTCTACCGTGGTCAGGCTTTGAGTCCTACTCAAATTTACACCTTACAACATAGCCAAGAACTCCTTTGCTGATCTATTTTGAACTCCTTCAAAAACTTGTCAAGGCATGCATTTTGTTGGAAGTTCCATTAAGCACCTTGATTTATCTTTATAGATCTTGATGCTCAACTCTCAAGTAGCTACATCTAGGTTTTCCTTTGAAAAAACTCCTTTCAAACAACCCTTTATGCTTTGCAGAAATTCTACATTATTTCTGATCAACAGTATGTCTACCACATATATTCATCAGAAATTCTATAGTGCTCCCACTCACCTTTTGGAAATACAAGTTTATCATAAACTTTATAAAACCAAAAACTTTGATCACCTCATCAAAGTGTATATTCCAACTCCGAGATGCTTGCTCCAGTCCATAGAAGGATCGTTGGAGCTTTGCATACTTGTTAGCACCCTTTAGGATCGACAAAATATTCTGGTTGTATCACATACAACCTTTCCTCAAGGAAACCGTCGAGGAAACAATATTTTGACATCCTATCTGCAAGTTTTCATAAATGATGCAGCAACTGCTAACATAATGCCAACACACTTTCAGCATCGCTACGAGCGAGAAATTCTCATCGTAGTCAACTCTTTGAACTTTGTCGGAAACATCTTCGCGAAAAGTCAAGCTTTCTTAATGGTTACTTTTCACCATCACCGTCTGTCTTCCTTTTGAAGATCCATTCACAGTTAATAGTCTTATGACCATCAAGTGGCTCTTCCAAAGTCTATACTTTGTTTTCGTACATGGATCCTCTCTCGGATTTCATGGCCTCCAGCCATTTGTCGGAATCCGGGCCCACCATCGCTTCTCCATAGCTCGTAGGTTCATTGTTGTCCAACAACATGACTTTCAAGATAGGGTTACTGTACCACTCTGTAGCAGTAGTACGTGACCTTGCCAACCTACGAGGATTCTAGTAACTTGATCTGAAGTCTCATGATCACTATCATTAGCTTCCACTTCAATTGGTGTAGGCGCCACAGGAACAACTTCCTACGCCCTGCCACACACACACTGGTTGAAGTGATGGTTCACATAACCTCATCAAGTTTCCACCAAAACTTCCCACTCAATTCTTTCGAGAGAAACCTTTTCTCGAGAAAGGACCCGTTTCTAGAAACAAACACTTTTGCTTCCGGATCTGAGATAGGGGGTATACCCAACTGTTTTGGGTGTCCTATGAAGATGCATTTATCCGCTTTGGGTTCGAGCTTATCCGGCTGAAACTCTTTCACATAAGCATCGCAGCCCCAAACTCTTAAGAAATGACAGCTTAGGTTTCTCTAAACCATAGTTCATACGGTGTCATCTCAACGGAATTGAGTGGTGCCCTATTTAAAGTGAATTTGTTTGTCTCTAATGCCTAACCCATAAACGATAGTGGTAATTTGATAAGAAATATCATAGTATGCACTATATCTAATAGTGCACGATTATGACATACGGACACACCATCAGACTATGGTGTTCCAGGTAGCATGAGTTGTGAAACATTTTTCACGTGAAATAATTTTCACCTTGTCTTAAACGTTTACCAAACTCGTAACTCGGATATATATGATTATCTCCACGATCACATCATAGACATATTATCCTCTTGTCACGATGATCTCCAACTTCACTCTGAAATTACTTGAACCTTTTTCAATAATTCAGACCTGTGTTTCATCAAGTAAATACACCGGTATCTACTCAAATCATTTGTGAAGTATGAACATAATGATATCCACCGCGTGCCTCAGTACTCATCGGACTGCACACATCAAAATGTATTACTTCCAACAAGTTACATTCTTGTTCCATCTCACTGGAAAAAGAGGTCTTCAGTCATCTTACCCATGTGGTATGATTTGCATGTCTCAAGTGATTCAAAAATCAAGTGAGTCAAACGATCCATCCACATGGAGTTTCTTCATGCGTTTATACCAATAGGCATGGTTTGTATGTCTCAAATGTTTCAAAAAAATGAGTGAGTACAAAGATCCATCGGCATGGATCTTCTTCATGCACTTTATACCAATATGACTCAAGCAGCAGTACCACAAGTAAGTGGTACTATCATTACTACTTTGTATCTTTTGGCAACGATACTATGAACATGTGTATCACTACGGTCGAGATTCAATAAACCATTCATTCTAGGTGCAAGACCATTTAAGGTATCATTCCAGTAAACAGAATAACCATTATTCTCTTTAGATGAATAATCGTATTTGCCATTAACACAATCCAATCATGTCTATGCTCAACGCAAACACCAAATAACAATTATTTAGGTTTAACACTAATCTCGACGGTAGAGGGAGCGTGCGATGTGTGATCATATCAACCTTGGAAACACTTCCAACACACATCGTCACCTCGCCTTTAGCTAGTCTCTGTTCATTCCGTAGCTTTTATTTCGAGTTACTAACACTTAGCAACCGAACTGGTATCTAATACCCTGGTGCTACTAGGAGTACTAGTAAAGTACACATCAATATCATGTATATCCAATATACTTTTGTCGACTTTGCCAGCCTTCTCATTTACCAAGTGTCTAGGGTAGTTCCTATTCAGTGATTGTTCCCCTTATTATAGAAGCACTTAGTCTCGGGTTTGGATTCAACCTTGGGTCTCTTCACTAAGCAGCAACTGGTTTGCGTTTAATGAAGTATCCCTTCATGCCCTTTCCCTTCTTGAAACTAGCGGTCTCACAAACCATCAACATTTGATGCTCCTTTTTGATTTCTACTTCCGCGGTGTCAAACATCGTGAATGGCTCAAGGATCATCATATCCATCCTTGATATGCTATAGTTCATCACAAAGCTCTAGTAGCTTGGTGTCAGTAACTTTGGAGAACTATCACCGTCTCATCTGGAAGATCAACTCCCACTCGATTCAAGCGATTGTAGTACTCACACAATCTGAGCATATGCTCAACGTTTGAGCTCTTCTCCTTTACTTTGCAGACAAAGAATCTTGTCGGAGGTCTCATACCTCTCAACAAGGGCACGAGCATGAAATCTCATTTTCATCTCTTGGATCATCACGTATGTCCCGCAACGTTCGAAACGTCTTTAATGCCTTAATTCTAAGTCATTAAAGCAATTGAACTATCATGTAGTTATCAAAAAGGGTGTATGTCGGATGTTCACAACATCAACAGACCACGCTTGGGGTTCAGCACACCGAGTGGTGCATTAAGGACATAAGCCTTCTATTTAGCAATGAGGATAATCCTCAGTTAACGGACCGAGTCCGCACAATTGCTACTTCTATCTTTCAACCATATTTTCTCTAGGAACGTATCAAATACCGTAGAGCTATAGCGTAAGTTACAACATAATTTGCAAAGACCTATTTGACTATGTTCATGATAATTAAGTTCATCTAATGAACTCCCACTTAGATCGACATCCCTCTAGTCATCCAAGTGTTACATGATCCATGTTGACTAGCCCATGTCCGATCATCACGTGAGACGGACTAGTCATCAATGGTGAGCATCTCCATGCTAATCATATCAACCATACGACTCATGTTCGACCTTTCGGTCTCCCGTATTCGAGGCCATGTCTGTACATGCTAGGCTCGTCGAGTCAACCTAAGTATTTTGCGTGTGTAAACTGGCTTACAGCCGTTGTATGCGAACGTTAGAATCTATCACACCCGATCATCACGTGCTGCTTCGAGACAACGATCCTTCGCAACGGTGCACACTTAGGGGAATACATATCTCGAAATTTTAATGAGGGGTCATCTTATCTTTGCTACCGTCGTTCTAAGCAATAAGATGTAAAGCATGATAAACATCATATGCAATCATATAGTGACATGATATGGCCATTATCATCTTGCTCCTTGGATCTCCATCTTCGGGGCACCATGATCATCATAGTCACCGGCATGACACCATGATCTCCATCATTGTGTCTCCGTGGAGTCGTCACGCCAACTATTACTTCTACTAGTAAAGCTAAACGTTAGCGATAAAGTAAAGTAATCAACATGGCGTTGCATCTCATACAATAAATTAAGACAACTCCTATGGCTCCTGCCGGTTGTCATACTCATGGACATGCAAGTCGTGAATCCTATTACAAGAACATGATCAATCTCGTACATCACACATGTAACATTACATTCTTTTGGCCATATCACATCACATAGCATACCCTACAAAGACAAGTTAGATGCCCTCTAATTGTTGTTGCAAGTTTTACGTGGCTGATTTGGGTTTCTAGCAAGAACGTTTCTTACCTACGTGACAGCCACAACGTTGATATGCCAATGCTATTTACCCTTCATAAGGACCCTCTTCATCGAATCCGATCCGACTAAAGTGGGAGAGACACACACCCGCTAGCCACCTTATGCAACAAGTGCATGTCTATCGGTGGAACCATTCTCACGTAAGAGTACGTGTAAAGTCGGTCCGGGCTGCTTCATCCCACGATGCCGCCGAATCAAGATAAGACTAGTAATGATAAGCAATTGACAAAATCAGCGCCCACAACTTTTGTGTTCTACTCGTGCATAGAATCTACGCATAGAACCTTGGCTCGGATGCCACTGTTGGGGGAACGTAGTAAATTCAAAATTTTCCTACGCCATACAAGGATCTATCTATGGAGAGACCAGCAACGAGAAAGAGGGAAGAGCATCTTCATACATTTGAAGATCGCTAAGCGGAAACGTTACTATGAACGCGGTCGATGGATTCGTACTCGCAGCGATTCAGATCGCGGTCGGTTCCGATCTATGTGCTGAATCACGGCACCTCCGTGTTCAACACACGTACAGCCCGGTGACGTCTCCCGCGCCTTGATCCAGCAAGGAGGAGGGAGAGGTTGAGGGAGAGCTCCGGCATCAGGACGACATGGTGGCGGTGGAGCTACGAGGTCTCCCGGCAGGGCTTCACCAAGCACCGTGGGAGAGGAGAAAGAGGAGAAGCAGGGCTGCGCTGAGAGAGAGATTTCGTGTGTCAAAACAACCCCAAACCTCAACTATATATAGGGGGAGAGGGAGGGGGCGCAGCCCTTAGGGTTCCCACCCCCAAGGGGTGCGGCAACCCCCATCTGCGCCAGGAGGTGGCGTCTAGGAGGGGAGGAGGGGTGCAGCGCACCCCTGGTGGGCCTTAGGCCCACCTGGCTTAGGGTTTGCCCCCCTTCCCTCTCCCCAGCGCCTTGGGCCCATGGTGGGAGGCGCACCAGCCCACTCTGGGCTGGTTCCCTTCCACCTTTTGGCCCATGCCACCTTTTGGGGCTGGTGGCCCCTCCCGGTGGACTTTCAGAACCCTTTCCAATGGTCCCGGTGGTCCCGGTACGCTACCGGTGACGCCCGAAACATTTTCGATGTCCAAAACGTTCCATCCTATATATCAATCTTTACCTCCGGACCATTCCGAAACTCCTAGTGACATCCGGGATCTCATCCAGGACTCCGAACAACCTTCGGTAACCACGTACAGTATTTCCCTTTAACCCTAGCGTCATCGAACCTTAAGTGTGTAGACCCTACGGGTCCGGGAGACGTGTAGACATGACCGAGACATCACTCCAGCCAATAACCAACAACGGGGTCTGGATATCCATGTTGATTCCCACACGTTCCACGATGATCTCATCGGATGAACCACGATGTCAAGGATTCAATCAATCCCGTACGCAATTCCCTTTGTCTATCGGTATGATACTTGCCCGAGATTCGATCGTCGGTATCCCTATACCCTGTTCAATCTCGTTACCGACAAGTCTCTTTACTCGTTCCATAACACATCATCCCGTGGCTAACTCCTTAGTCACACTGAGCTCAATATGATGATGGCTTACTGAGTGGGCCCAGAGATACCTCGCCGTCACACAAAGTGACAAATCCCGGTCTCGATTCGTACAACTCAACACACACTTTCGGAGATACCCGTAGTGCACCTTTATAATCACCCAGTTACGTGGTGACGTTTGGTACACCCAAAGCACTCCTACGGTATCCGGGAGTTGCACAATCTCACGGTCTAAGGAAATGATACTTGACATTAGAAAAGCTTTAGCATACGAACAACACGATCTAGTGCTATGCTTAGGATTGGGTCTTGTCCATCACATCATTCTCGTAATGATGTGATCCCGTTATCAATGACATCCAATGTCCATGATCAGGAAACCATGATCATCTATTGATCGACGATCTAGCCAACTAGAGGCTTGCTAGGGACACATTATGATCTATTTATTCACACATGTATTACTGTTTCCTGATAATACAATTATAGCATGAACAATAGACGATTATCATGAACAAGGAAATATGATAATAACCATTTTAATATTGCCTCTAGGGCATATTTCCAACACTAGCCAACTAGAGGCTCACTAGGGACACATTATGATCTATATATTCACACATGTATTACGGTTTCCGGTTAATACAATTATAGCATGAATAATAGACAATTATCATGATCTAGGAAATATAATAATAACCAATTTATTATCGCCTCTAGGGCATATTTCCAACAGAAGGCGAAGATCGTCATCGAGATGTACGTGTGCTGAACGCGGAGGTGCCGTCTGTTCGGCACTAGATCGGGAAGGATCGTGATGAGATGGCGGGACGAATCGTGATGAGATCGCGGGATGGATCGTGATCGGATTGCGAGGACGTACAATTATATACGCTTCCGCTTAGTGATCTACAAGGGTATGTGGATCCAATCTCTCCTCTCGTAGATGGTCATCACCATGGATAGATCTTATGAGTGTGTAGGAATTTTTTTGTTTCCCGTGCGACATTCCCCAACATACCACACCTGATGTGTGCGTTGCCATGAGTCTGTCAAGGGGTACAAAGAGTGATCCAGGAATGAATCACTGAACATCGGTCAAAGTTGTCCTTAGTAACTAGTGGACTAAGGTATTTTTCTCAATTATGGAGGTGATAAAAGAGTTCGTCGTAAAGGGTTACGTTGATGCAAGCTTTGACACCAATCTGGATGACTCTGAGTAGAAAACCGGATCCCTATAGTGGAGCAGTCATTTGGAATAGTTCCAAATGGCACGTGGTAGCATCATCTACATGATGACATCGAGATTTGTAAAGCACACACGGATCTGAAAGGTTCAGACATGTTGTTTAAAACATCTCTCACAAGCAAACATGATTAAACCCCAAAACTTATTGGGTGTGAATCACATAGTGATGTGAACTAGATTATTGACTCTAGTGTAAGTGGAAGACTGTTGGAAATATGCCCTAAAGGCAATAATAAATTTATTATTATTATATTTCCTTGTTCATAATAATTGTTTATTATCCATGCTAGAACTGTATTGATTGAAAACTCAAATACATGTGTGGGTACATAGACAACACACTGTCCCTAGTGAGCCTCTAAGGACTAGCTCATTGATCAAAGATGGTCAAGGTTTCCTAACCATAGACATGAGATGTCATTTGATAACGGTATCACATCATTAGGAGAATTATGTGATGGACAAGACCCAAACTATGAACGTAGCATGTGATCGACGTGTCAGTTTATTGATACTGTTTTCTGCATGTCAAGTATATGTTCCTATGACCATGAGATCATGCAACTCCCGGACACCGGAGGAATGCCTTGTGTGTATCAAACATCACAACGTAACTGGGTGACTATAAAGGTGTTCTACAGGTATCTTCGAGGGTGTCTATTGGGTTGTCATGAATCAAGAATGGGATTTGTCACTCCGTATAACGGAGAGGTATCTCTAGGGCCCACTCGGTAATACAACATCACAACAAGCCTTGCAAGCAATGTGACTAAGGAGTTAGTCACGAGATTTTGTATTACGGAACAAGTAAGGAGACTTGCCGACAACGAGATTGAACTAGGTATGGAGATACCGATGATTGAATCTCGGGCAAGTAACTTACCGAAGGGCAAAGGGAATAGTGTACGGGATTTACTGAATCCTTGACATACAGGTTCGACCGATAAAGATCTTCGTAGAATATGTAGGAGCTAATATGGGCATCCAGGTCCAGCTATGGTTATTGACCGGAGAGTGTCTCGGTCATGTCTGCATAGTTCTCGAACGCGCAGGGTCTACACACTTAAGGTTCGGTGACGTTTCGGTATAGTTGAGTTATGTATGTTGGTGACCGAAAGTTGTTTGGACTCCCGGATGAGATCCCGGACATCATGAGGAGTTCCATAATGGTCCGTAGGCGAAGATTGATATATAGGAAAAGGGTATTTGGGCTCAGAAAAGGTTTTGGGCATTTTCGGTAGTTTACTGGGAGTCCGGGGGCTCACCGGGAGGGGCCAACCACCCCGGGGGGCACATATGCCTAAGAGGTGGCGCACGAGCCCCTAGTGGGCTGGGCGGCTAGCCTCATGGGCCTATGCAGCCGAAATAGTGGAGAAGGGGGAGGAGTTTGACTAGGAGGAGGAGTCCTCCTAGCGCCTCCACCAAACCCACAAGGAGTAGGGCGTCACCCCTTCCCCCCTCCCTCCTATATATAGTGGAGGGGAGAGAGGGCACCGACACCTCAATCTAAAGTGCAACCCCTCTCCCTCCCTCTAGTTCGTTCCTCCACTAGATTGGTTAGAAAGTGCACGACAAAGCCCTGCCGGATCAGCTCCACCATCATCACCGCCACGCTCTTAGGCTGTCGGAGAACTCAGCTACCTCTCCGCCCCCTCTTGCTGGATTAAGAAGACGGAGATCGTCATCGAGCTGTACGTGTGCTGAACGCGCAGGTGCCGTTCGTTCGTCACTAGATGGGATCGCAGGACGGACTACGATTTGGATCGCGGAGATGTTCGACTATATCAACCGCGTTATATACGCTTCCGCTTAGCGATCTATAAGGATATGTGAATCCGTTTTCTTCTCTCGTAGATGGTCATCATCATAAATACTAGATTTTATATGTGCGTAGAATTTTTTTGTTTTCCATGCAACATTTTCCAATAAAAATACATTTAGATATATTGATTCGTACGATAAGTATTTTTAGAGCGAGGGAGTATTTTTTTTGAGGGGAAGAGTGAGGGAGTATCTTTACCTAATAATAAAGAGGCTATCGCTTCCGTCGGAAAACCCACCGAGATGATTTTACAAAAAGCCCTTACTGTTTATGACATTAAACTCATAGTATATATATTAAATATTTTTTTAAATACTCATATCTTTTAAACCGTAACTCCAAATTTAACACATTATACATGGAATTTGATTAGAAAAATATGTAGAATTTAAATATGATATTATTTTATCTGTTAAACGTTTAATAAAAAATACTATCTAGGGTGCAATCTTAATAAATAAGTTTCGTTTTTCTTTCATACCGGTACTCATCCGGGTTGGGGATGAACGTGTCAACAAAATCAGGATTAGAGATGAAACTGAAGGTCACTTGACTGATTCTTTGTACGTATTAAATCTACATGCAAGCCGTGTTAAAATAGAAGACCCGTGAAATTTTGAACTGCATTTTTGTAGGATAAGACGATCTTTATTTGTACCGTAACTATAAATTCTCAAATTATAGACATTTTTTATAAATTAAGAGCGTGTGCTGTGTGGTATTTCTTTCTCCCGTTGCAACTCCCCCAACTCCCACTGTTTTTTATAAATTAAGAGTATATTAAAGAATAGAAAATGGGGAACGCTACGCATCCGCCGGATGATTTCTAAAAATTATCCGTTACCTAGCTAGCCGTCGGATGGCGATCTAACGCCCTGCATCCCCGCCGCATGGTTCTGAAACGACGCTCGAGTTGCGGAAACTTTCGCTTTGTTGCAATAAATAAACTTTGGATCTGTTAATTCCTGAAACAACGGTCGAGTTTCAGAAACAATTTGCTTGTTGCAGGATTTTTTTCTTCGTTTTTGCGGGAGAATTTTTTGCAACAAAGGTCATGTTTCAGGAATTTTTTGCAACAAAGGTCAAGTTGCAGAACCACTACCTAGCGAGCAGGGAACTCTTGGCGGCGGGGCGGGGCGGCCGGCGAGCTCTAGGCGGCGGGGCGGCCGGCGGGGCGAAGGGGCTGCCGGCGGGAGCGGCTGGCAGCAGTGTGCGTTGGGCCGCCAACGTCGGAGGCGAGCGGTTGGCGTCGCGGGCGGTGGGGGTAGGGAAGGGCCGGCCGGCGTCGTGGTGGAGGGACTGCGGCGGGAGCGGCCGACGTCGGGGGCGAGCGGCCGCGTCGTCGCCCTCCCAGATCCGGTAGCCGCCGCCTCCTTGCAGCGAGCGCGAGCGTGCCCAGCTTCAGAACCGTTTCCTGAAACAATGCTCCAGTTTCAGGAAACGGTCTCTGCTCCGTTGGCGCGCGGATACGATCTGGGCTGTCGGTTGAAACAAGATCAATGGCCGAGGAAGCGTGGATAGATTGCTCGGATCAACCGGCGGGAGGTAAGAATTTTCCATAGAAAATAGTACATACCGTTTAGGTGAGGCCTTGTTCCGGGCCAGAAAAATCCCGGCCGAATCCCCGCCCCCAACTCCCACGGTCCCACCACGGCACCACCTCCTCCACCCTGCTCTCTCTGGTCTCGCTCTCCTCGCTCCTCGCTCCTCTCCGGTGCGGCCGCGCGAGGCGTCCGCCGCGGCTGCTTCTGCGGCCGGCGGGGGACGATGAGGGCATGGAACTACGTGGTGACGGCGCACAAGCCCACTGCCGTCTCCCACTCCTGCGTCGGCAACTTCACCGCGCCCCACCAACTCAACCTCATCGTCGCGTAAGCACCACCAATGCTTTTCTCCGTCTCCGCGCATTCCCTGCTCTCCCGGTTTCGGCGGTCGCGAAAGTTGCGAGGATCGCGTGGTGGTGCTTAGGGTTTTTGTTTGCTCAGCTAAAACCCTAGCCCAGCATCGATGCTTGCTGGGCTGTAACGATCGATCGATGCTTGCTGGGCTGTAACGATCGATCGATGCTTATCTGCTTTCGTATTAGCATGATCTTACCCCACCCAGATGGATGTGCTCTCAATTTAGTTCTGGTTTTTGAGAAAATATTATTGGCTTGTGAAATACTAAGGTGCATTTTGGATAGGTTGATACTTTCTCTTTGAAATTTGACTCGGGCCGTCGGGCGTACAAAAATCAAAGCCCCATTCAAGGGTTCGTTTCGGTATTCTGAACTGCATAAGCGAGGTATAGGATTGGTCGTGGATTGCTACTGTATTAGGGAATTCGTAATTAACGTGCTGAATTTTGGGCGACTCGTTGTTTTCTAGGAATCGTCAAGTTTGTTGGTGTGTTTTAATCATCCTGGGGTGCAAGGCCTGCATTCTCCTGTCATGTATCCTCGTTTGCATGCAATTATTTGCTTGCAAGCTGAAGGCATTACTACTGATAGGGGGGAGGGGGTCGATTGACGTCTGCAAACCAACAAGCTACTTATGGTTGTAATAGTGATGCTGTAAATTGTGATGCCTCTCAAGAAGGTTACAGTATGGTGAATGCTAAGCAGCTAAGGTGATATATGTAAATCTGCGTGTTAACAGTACCTTGTTTCTTTCGGGAAAAAAACAGTACCTTGTTTGCTTATCTTTTACTTGATTACTGGATTTAGCGTCCTTCAAAAAGGAAAAAGTAAAGGCGATTGATGTCTACATTCCAACAAGCGACTTATGGTTGTAACATTGATGCTGTAATTGTAATAGTGATGCTGTAAATTGTAATGCCTTTCAACAAGGTTACAGTATCTTTAATGCTAAGGTGATATATGTAAATCTGTGTGTTAACAGTACCTTGTTTGTTATATTTTACTTGATTAGTGGATTTGCCGTCCTTTCAAATGAAAACAAAGGAAACTGGCAGGTTTTATTTAAATATTTGCTGATGCTTGCCTGCATAACAAACTTTCAGGAAATGTAACCATATCGAGATTTATATGCTTACTCCTCAGGGCCTTCAGGTCAGAGACATTTGCCTCCATGGAATATGTCAATTTCTTCTGTTGCATCATATGTGATATTAAGGGTTATATGGTGGCTATTTTTTCAAATAAATTACATTGACATGCTTTGAGCTAATACTTTTTTTATTTGTGGACTACTAGGGATTCTGTAACTAACTAAAATAATTGTTCTCTGGTTGCCAGCTTATGCTTGAGGTACCTTTGTATGGAACACTTGCAACACTTGAGCTCTTCCGTTCTCGTGTGAGTTTATTTTCTGTTTCTCTGGTTGAAAGTTGCTCCTTATCTTAAGGAAGTACTCCCTCCATAAACTAATATTAGACGCCTCTTTTTCATTCACAGAGTGAAACTCAAGATTTTCTTTTCATTGGTATGGAAAGATATAGATATTGTGTACTTCAGTGGGATGGAGGAAAGTCAGAACTTCTTACAAGGTTTAGGCCTTCATTCATCACATTCTGTACATAGAAAGCAATTATCAAAATTGGTGCTTATCGTAAGTCCATTCATTTGTAGATTTGTGTTAATATGTATATACTAGCATGCTATATTTCAGATCCTGGAACTGTTGGTTTGGTGATTCTAAGAAACTTATATAACAGGCATGACCTGAAGGTCAATCCAGCCGAACCAGTCTCTTTAGCTTCTCGTAGAACCCAACTGAAACTAGTTTCAAAATATATCCATGCCCTAAGCCCCTAACACATACTTAGCTTAGCAGGAGTAATATATTTCATGCCTTACAGATATATGCCATCCGAAGTTTCTTCTTAGTTTTAAGGACCTACTGATGAACCTGGGAAATGTTTTTCTATGTTAGTTGTTTGTCTTATGAAGCTCTCCATCTTGATATATGTTGCCACTTACTGTTAGAGCAAAATCATCTTGCAAGTTGGTGATTTTTTTCCCCTCAGTTTTCTGTCAATCAGGAACTAAACAGTTTGAATATGCAGATCTGAGGGAGATGTTTCTGAATTTTTTGGGCGCCCTACTGACAATGGACAGGTAGTGTGATTCTGTCGACTTGTACATGTACAGAGATATGAGGTGTTTTACTAAACGGAAACATTATTTTCTATTATGACTACTGTGCAGAATGTAGTTCTTGTTAACTAACTGCTGGAACAATTTTTGCTGAGAAACCCTAGCAGTGATGTTCTCTGTGAAATAGTCTAAGATACCCCTATTATGCCAGAATTCATAATTTAATTGTATTACTTAAAATGTAGATCGGAATTATTGATCGTCGCTATCGACTGATTGGTCTTCACCTATATGATGGCTTATTTAAGGTAAGTTATCTATATCATTTTTGTCTTGTTGAGTTTTGCAGTGCTGTTCCTCGAGGCTGTTCTATAGTTCAATTCGCTGAAGAAACAAATTACTGTATCAAACTTTGATTAATGGAGAAATGTACCACCAGGATGTGTTCTTAGTAGTGTAGACTTGGGAGACCATAGACTGAAGTGCTTCGCCTGGCTTCAGATCCTAGCTCAAGGAAAGATAAAAGAAAAGCTACATTGTGAACAAAGAAATTAATAATTTATTGGCCGTTTCCAGGTTATACCATTTGACAACAAAGGACACTTGAAGGAAGCATTGAACATCAGGTACTGTAGTTGTACATAGTTACGAATTCACTTACAGTTATAAATGGATAAAGGAAAGCACTTGTTTTCATCTGGCTGATCGCTTGCTCAATACAACCGCGTGTGCAACCGTCGGATCAAATCCAATTGTGCGGTGCGCGAGTGATACGGACGGCACTTCTCTGAAAACAGCACGAACCAGTCGTGCCTTAACCATGTCGCCCGGTACCATTCCTTCTCATTCCCATCTGCACCTACAACGCATGCTCTCCCTCACACACCTCTGGCCAGCACGAGCTTGGCGCCACACCCATGCTGCCACCTCTAGTGCTGCGAACGGGAGCGAACCGGTGTTGAAAGTGGACGCCTCCGGGGCTATGAGCAGGGGAGATCCGGTGCTCCGGGGCGGCGCCGCCGGGCATGGGAGCCGGTGAGCAACGAGGGGAAGCCTGGTGTTGTCAAGCCATTCTGAAAGGTGCAAGGGTGACATCCGCGTGGGGCATGATGACGACCACAACAACCGGGCGCACCATGGCGACAGTGGCCATGCTGCAAGGCGTGCTTCACTGATCATCGCAATGCTTTGACGACATCGACGGCCGTGGCGATGTTTCGACGACCACGGCGATGAGATATGTCGACGACTTTGGCGTCCGCAGCAATGCTTCAACGGCTACGATGAGGACGCGCGTCGTGATGACGATGATGATGGCGGCCACACTGCAAGGCATGCTTCACTGATCATGGCAATGCTTCGACGATCTCGACGGCCGCCACGACAATGTTTCGACAACTACAGCGACGAGGCGTGTCGTGAGTCGTGACGGCGTCGGTGACCATGACCATGCTGCGAGGCGTGCTTCACTTGTCATGCAATGTTTGGACTGCGTTGACGGCCACAACAATGCTTCGACCACCTTGGCGACGTGGCGTGCCGCAACGACATCGACGATCGTGATTCGTGGCCATGCAATGAGGCGTGCTTCAATGGTCGTTGTGATGCTTCGCCGATGTCGGTGGACGTGGTGATGTGTGCTTCACCGATCGCGACAATGCTTCGATGCTTTGGCCATGCTTCGACGACCACGACGACGAAGTGTGTTGTGACGCGATCGACCATGCTGTAAGCACTACCGTGAGAAGTGTTGCGATGCAATTGAGCATCATAGGTGCTGCGATGGAGTATAGCTGGGCCGCCGATGCATCGCCGCCGTTGCAGTGGAACATCCCCGAGCTGTCGGAGCATAGCTGGGCCGTGGGTGCACCGTCGAAGCATCCCTTGTGTTGCAATGGAACAACACTGGTGCTGCGATGGAGCGTCGCCGGACCGTCGAAGTATCGTCGGGCCTTTGATGCATATCCGGTGCAGGAGTATTGCCGGTGCTTCAAGAAAAGACGCGCGCAATGCGGGGCGTTCGTGGCGTTGCATGGAGACGTACATGGGGCAGGTTGGGATGCAAGTAATGGCCTGGAGGCAGCGCTGCATGGAGACGTACCTGGGGCAGGATGGGATGGAAGTGATGGCGTGGTCATCAGGAGATCAAGTGGCTCAAAACAGATTGTATTCGCACAGATGGACGGTTGGCTAGGCGTCTGATCTTTTCCAAAGATCAGCCGGTTTATGCCTAGCAGCCGCCATGGATAAATCATATACATTATCTGGAATCTGGATAAAGTAGTAAACTGTCATATTACCTCCATCCCAAATTACTTGCCTTAGATTTGTCTAGATACAGATGTATCTAGACTGACTGTATCTAGACAAATCTAAGGCAAGTATTTCGGGACGGAGGGAGTATGATTCTATGACAGTGCGACCACCACTCATCATGTTATGCTACCAAACAAAACTGACACATTCTTTTTTTTTCGAGAGTACGCCAATGGCGTACCATATATTTATAGAAGACAGAGGTTTAATATATACAAAGAAACATCATCTGATGCGGACATCAGAGATGTGACCACCACACCAAAACCAAAAAACAAATATCACTCTCTCACGAAAGGATCAAGACCTCCTGCTCCCCATCCTGCTGCCTTCCACTCTCTGATATCTTGCAACACCTGAAAGGCAAGGCGCTCCGGTGACACTTGCTGAGCGAAATTGTTGAAGGCTCGGGCGTTCTGCTGCCTCCAAATGGCCCATGCCGCTCCCAAGATGAGGGAGTCTAAACCCCTCCTGATCCTGCCCGAGAAATACGATCTGATTCGAGCAACCCAAACAGCTCTATAAAACTGTTTTTCTTAGACGGGTCGCATCGTGTACATATTACCTTCTTGTTTCCCTTTTACTCCGGAAAGCTGATACACTATGGGCTATAGTTTATGATAGGTATTTTTAAATGATTGATTAAGGATTGCTGGATCACTGTGTGACCATGCCAGTTTATGGCATTAGTACCTTATAGAAGAGTTAGCCTTCTTCGGTTTTAAGTTTCTTTATGGTTATGATGATTTCTTTAGTTTAGTAGAGAATTGTTCAAAATGTTATTTTGCCTATAACTAGGTAAGCATGCTATTGTATATTCTATCAGCTTTTCCTTTTGGACGTGCCAGGCTTGAAGAACTTGTAGTGTTGGACATCAAGTTTCTTTATCGTTGTGAAAACCCTACAGTAGTAGTTCTTTACCAGGTATACTCATTTTTCACTTCTGCACAAGAATGTATTATGTTCTATGTTCACAATAGACTCCATCCTTTTTATTTATGGGTTGGTGTTGCCATTTGACTCCTACTATGCAGACATATAACTATGTTACTTTATGCTCTTGTTAGAGTAGTTGATGATTGATCCCCATCTTTACCGCATGGAAATTTTTGACTGCTGTAAAGTAATGGTTTCTATGTAACATAAAAAACACATGCCTTCAGTTTTTCTAATGCTATGTCTCCCCTTTTGATTTTCTTGATTTGCATTTTGTTGTGTGTAATTCAGCCATGATGGTCATGAAATGATTCTTATTTCCATATTACACTACAGGACAACAACGATGCCAGACATATTAAGACATATGAAATTGCGTTGGAGGACAAAAAGTTTGTTGAAGGTTCTTGGTCTCAGAACAATTTAGACAACTGTGCTCGCCTGTTAATTCCTGTACCACTGGGTGGTGTTATAATAGTTGGTGAGGACACAATAGTTTACTGCAGTTCCACAACTATTAAATCTCTATCAATAAAGCAAGTAAGGCTCTTCCTTCTCTGTTGGTAGTTGTGCTCTTCTATTTTGGCATGAACTATTATTATTTGTGTATAACATTTTAATTGTGGTAACGGTTTATAATTGATACATCATTTCTTGTGCAGTCTATCATTAGAGCTGTTGAGCTGGTTGACCCGTACGGTTCTCGCTATTTATATGGAGACAGCACTGGCGCTCTGCATTTTCTTGTAATTACCCATGAATCGGGAAGGTATCCATCAATTGTGTTTATTTTTATTTTAGATAAAAACAGGGTTCTAGAGTCCAGTACTAAATTAATTGCCGCTTAAATTTCCTTTTTCCATGTTATGGTGGCATCTAGAGTGACTGGTTTAAAAAGTCGCTTCATTGGGGAGACGTCAATTGCCTCAACAATATCATATCTTGGCAGTGGTTTCGTTTATATTGGTTCACAATTTGGGGACTCACAGGTAGGTGACATCAGTTTGAATTGCAGTTGTCATTTACTCTTCCTAGTGTATTATTCTTAATTTCTTATATATCTGATATTGTGTCATAGTGGGTGTCATTCATAATTTGCTGTACTGTTACCTCTAAATAAACTCCCAAAACATGTGCATGTGCCCATACACGTGGGGACAGACAGACTGTATGACTGCATCTTCATGTTTGACTTTGCTGCTGACAATGTGAATATTCGGGAGTTTTTCTATTCCAACCTTTATTTCTAGTGGCATTATAAGTTTGTGCCTAAACAAGCTATTGTTCTTAACAGCTTCTAAAATTGAATACTCAAGCTGATGCTAGCGGTTCATTTGTTAAAATTCTCGAACAATATATGAACATTGGACCAATTGTAGACTTGTGTGTGGTTGATTTTGAAAGGCAAGGGCAAGGTCAGGTCATTACTTGTTCGGGTGCATACAAGGATGGTTCAATTCGGGCAATTCGTAATGAATTAGTAATTACTGACCAGGTCTGATATTTTCCTTTTATACTTTATCCATGCTGTCTTGAACTCTGTTACACTATTGGAATCTTAAGATGTATCTTCATGCGTAACCAGGCTTCATTACAACTCCATGGCATGAAAGGACTATGGTCTTTAAAATGTTCATCGAACGATCCATATGACACATTCTTGGTTGTGACCTTTATAAACAAGACACGCTTCTTGGCAATCAATAAGGAAAACGAATTGGTAGAAACCCCTATAGAAGGATTTGTTTCAGAAACACAGACTCTGGTCTGTGGAACTGCCATCCACAATCAGCTTATACAGGTTCTCCCCTTTTTACTCATCTGTATTTTTCTTTATCTATATTATACTTGCTTTTAGTTTTAGCCATTTCTGTGGGTTTTTTCCCACACTTGTTAAAACATGTAATCTTGATCGTAGGTTACTGCACAGTCTGTCAGATTAGTCAGCTCTACTTCTCGAGATTTACTGGATCAATGGTTTGCACCAACAGGATTTCCAGTCAATGTTGCAGCAGCTAATGCGTGCCAGGTTGGCATCTCTTTGGATGATATTTCTTGGTACTATCGCAACGATCATTGAGTTGGAAAATACCATCCACCTTCCCACTCAAAATGTGGCTCTAACTACACATGCATCCTCACATTGGATAATATTTTCCAATTTATACATCTTTGTGATAGTACTCTAATTATCATCATCTCTGTTTTGAAGTCTGCATATTATTGCTACCTATTGTGAAGTATGACGTGAGATTGCAAACTGTGTATCCAGTATCCACATAACATTACTTTAGTTTCATGTACTTCTACTTTTAATCTAATTCATTCACAATGTTGGCAGAAACTCAGGATACTGATTCCAAACCGATTACCGTAGGGAAACGAGCTGGTTGCAATATCTAAATTTATATGTGGCTCAGCGAGCATGATAATCAGTCACAAGCTGGGTGGAAGCTGATCAGAACGTATTTAAAAAATGAAATTTCTTTATACTAAGTTAATTTACGAAATGTCATGTATATCACTGCAACACAGATATGAAGTACTCCATCCGTTCACAAATATTACCTCAGTCCCAAAATTCCTGGATACATCCGTATCTAGACAAATCTAAGACAAGAATTTCGGGACGGAGGGAGCACAAGATGTTCTAACTTTTTTGTGTATTGGATGTATGTAGACAAGTTTTAGTGTGTCTGTTCGTTCATTCAGTCCGTATGTAGTCTATATTGAAATATCCAAAACATCTTCTGTTTGTGGACAGATATAATTGTCAGAAATTGTTCATTACTTAGTACAGCTTGACATAAATGTTTTTTTGTTGGTTTACCTGGAAGCTCTCCTGATTGAGTTGGCTTATTACAGTAACTAGATGATGCCCTGCGTGTTGCTGCGGGAAGCTTGATAAAACAGATGCATAAATAGATGCTAAAAAACTAAAACTATTGTTAGAGTTATATTAGTGATGTCCTTTGGTCTTTTGCATTCTAGTCTCTTGGCATCCTCATGTAGCCGTTTGACATCCTCATGTATGTGTATATATGTTGGCTCTGGCATGGTACTAGAGCTTAGTTTTTTTAGCACGCGTAACTCGTGCTTGATCCTCCCATCGCGTCGCCGTCATCTCCTTGCCGGTCGTCGCGGATTCTTCTTCTCGCTGCTTCCCACCACGTCAAGCTCTGCCCAGCCTCTTGTGCCGGAAGCTGCCTGGGTATGATCCAATCCACTCCAGTCCAATCCCTCCCGCTGGTAGGGCTGCAACTGCTCCTGACCACCGAGCCAAGTTGCCGGCTGCCCCGTCTGCCTCGTCCGTCAGTCGCCACCGGCCTGGTCCACCAGTCGCCGGCGGCCTCGTCCGTCAAGTCGCCGCCGGCCCTGGCCTCGTCCGCCAGTTGGCGGCCCCATCCACCAGTTGCCGTCGGCCGCCGAAACCGTCTGCGCCGCTGCTGGCTTCCGCAGAAGCTCACACAACGTTGTGTGTGTGGTTGTGCTGTTTCACATACAGGCCTCCAGCTCTCCAGATCGTGGATCATGGCTTTAAGTTTGGATTGATCTGCTGTTATTTGGTCCAGGCCAATTGACTCTTCGAGTGGCCTTCTCTAAAAAGGAAGAAAAAAGAGGAAAAAATAAATTGTGAAATAGAAAAGGAGCACCATGTCTTTGACGTCATCGGGCTATGCCGCCCTCTCGCGCTGCCAGGGGATGTTCGATCGTGTACCCTATGTTGACCCAGTCTTGCACATATGTCGTCGCTCGGGGCTTGGTGCCCGTCCATCTGTGACGTTGTCCCTTGCGGCGTCTTTAGCAGGCTGTGATGGTCGCTATTCGTCGACTCTTTTCGCGGCGTCTGCCCGCAATGGTGGTGCCTGCTCTACACCGACTCGCTACTCTCAGTCGACTCTACACGCTGCTTTTATGAGTGGTGGCGATTGCTCATCGTTGGCGGGTGTTTGTACCTCGATCTCTTTGGTCGTGTCCCTGTCCGCGCGTGAGATTGCGCAATTGCGATGCCTGCTTGATGTTTGGGATTCTTCACCGACAGGTTCTGTAGTTTCTGTGGATGACTCTTCTGGCACTGAGAAACCACCATCTACTCATTCAGGTACATCCCCATGGATTCTTGATACCGGAGCGTCTTTTCATATGACTTATGATTCTTCCACTTTGACCTCCATTCGACCCGTCGAGTGTCCAATTCGTGTTCTTACGGTTGATGGTACTCCCCTCCCTGTAGCTAGTCGAGGCACTCTTAGCACTTCTTTGTTTCATGTCCCCTCTCTCGCTCATGTCCCTCGACTTACCATGCAACTCATATCTGGTGGTCAGATTGTTGACTCTAGTTGTAGGGTCATTCTCGACTTTGATTCGTGTTCTGTTCAGGATCGTCACACGGGCGCTCTGCTTGGTGCAGACCCTCGACGCTCTGATGGTCTCGGGGAGCTTGAGTGGCTTCGTCTTCCCTCCGCTGCCACCGGTGCTAGTCTCGCAGCCCCTGTAGCTGCATCTACCAGCTCTTTTCAGCAGTGGCATCATTGTCTTAGCCATTTATGTGGTTCTCGTCTCTCGTCTTTGGTTCATCGCGGAGTTCTGGGGTCCGTCTCCGGTAACGCTTTGTTGGATTGTCTGGGTTGTAGACTTGGTAAGCAGATTCAGCTACCCTAACCTCATAGTGAGTCAGTGTCCGAGCATCCTTTTGATCTCATTCACTCTGATGTTCGGGGCCCGGCTCCCTTCGCTTCGAAAGGGGGTCATCGCTACTATATTATCTTTATAGACGATTTTTCTCTGTACACTTGGATCTATTTCACGTTTTCTCCTAGTGAGGTCTTGTGTATATACAAAAAAATTGCTGCCATGGTTCATGCCCGGTTTTCCACTCCTATTCGTGTTTTTCGTGCAGATTCAGCTGGTGAGTATATCTCTCATGCACTGCGAGGATTTCTTGCTGACCAGGGTACTCTTACTCAGTTCTCCTGAGCTGGTGCTCATGCACATAATTGTGTGGCTGAGCGCAAGCATCGCCACCTTCTTGAGACGGCGCATGCGATGATGATCGCCGCTTCTCTTCCGCCTCACTTTTGGGTTGAGGCTGTTACCACTTCCACGTATCTCATCAATATTCAGCCTTCTTCTGCTCTACACGGTGGTATTCCTCTTGAGCGTCTTTTTGGTCATCCTCCTGATTATTCGATGCTTCGTTTGTTTGGTTGCGCGTGTTATGTTTTGCTTGCTCCTTGTGAATGCACTAAACTGACCGCTCAGTCCGCTGAGTGTGTCTTTCTCGAATATACCGATGAGCATAAGGGCTATCGGTGTTGGGATCCGGTCGGTCGCCGGATGCGTATTTACCGGGATGTGACTTATGATGAGTCTCGTCCCTTCTACCCGCGTCCATCCTCCTCAACTTTTTCAGCGGAGGACATCTCTTTTCTTATGTTTCTACACCTCCCTTTGTGCCCAATATTCCTATTCCTCGTCATGCTGTTGCAGATCCAACGCCGTCCTCTCCTACGGATTCTTCTCCTCCCTCATCGCATGACTCTCCACCTTCATCACCGATACCTTCCCCTTCTCCACCTTCATCCCCGATACCTTCCCCTTCTCCATCTTCATCATCGATACATTCCCCATCTCCACCTCCAGTGATTCCACCTCTTTCCTCCTTTCTTTCCATTATACTTGTCGTCCACGTGTTGTGGATAAATTCACTAACGTGCCAACTACTTCTGGTGCCTCCTCCTCCTCATCCCAGTCGACTTATAGTCTTCGGGCTCGGCCTCGGCCTCCCCCTGACCGCTATTCTCCTAGTCGATATGATCTTTCGGCTGTTCTTGAGCCTACCTCTTATCGCGATGCTATTGTTCATCCTGAATGGCAGTTTGCGATGGCGGAGGAGCTTGCTGCTCTTGAGCGTACCGGCACGTGAGATCTTGTTTCTCTTCCTCCCAGTGTTCGTCCCATCACTTGTAAGTGGGTCTACAAGGTTAAGGCTTGCTCCGATGGTTCTCTTGAGCGTTACAAGGCTCGTCTTCTGGTTCGTGGCTTTCAGCAGGAGCATGGTCGTGATTACGATGAGACATTTGCTCCTGTGGCCCATTTCTCGCCGTGGCCTCTATTCGCCATCGGTCTGTTTCTCAACTTGATGTTAAGAATGCCTTTCTTAATGGTGAGTTGCGTGAGGAGGTTTATATGCAGCCACCACCCGGATATTCAGTTCCTGATGGCATGGTATGTCGTCTTCGTCTCTCTTTATGGCCTTAAGCAAGCCCCTCTCGCCTGGTTTGAGCGTTTTGCCTCTATGGTGACCGCCGCTAGTTTTTCAGCGAGTGCTCATGATCCGACGCTGTTTGTCCACCTTTCAACTCGTGGGCAGACTCTTCTTCTATGTGTTGATGACATGATCATCACTGGCGATGATCCTGAGCACATTGCCTTTGTCAAGGCCCGTCTCAGTGAGCAGTTCCTTATATCTGATCTTGGTCCTCTTCGTTACTTTCTTGGGATTGAGGTTTCCTCCACCACAGATGCCTTTTTTATTTCCCAAAAAAAGTATATCCAGAATCTTCTTACTCGTGCGGCTCTTAGTGATGAGCGCACTGTTGAGATTCCCATGGAGCTCAATGTTCACCTTCGTGCTTCTGATGGTGAGCCCTTGTCTGTCCCAACACGTTATCGTCATCTTGTTGGGAATCTTGTCTATCTCGCTGTCACTTGTCCGGATATCTCCTATCCTGTCCATATCTTGAGTCAGTTTGTTTCTTCTGCCACTTCGGTACACTATAGTCACCTTCGTGTTCTGCGATTTCTTCCTGACACGATCTTTCACCGTCTCTTCTTTCCCCGCTCCAGCTCGTTACAGTTCCAGTCCTATTCGGATGCTACGTGGGCTAGTGATCCTGTGGATCGCCGTTCACTTTTTGCTTACTGTGTTTTTCTTGGTGGTTCTCTCATTGCCAGGAAGACGAAGAAACATACTGCAGTTTCCCTTTCGAGTGCAGATGATGAGTCGCGAGCTATGTCTCTTCTAACGGCAGAGGTGACTTGGTTACGATGGTTACTAGAGGGTTTTGGTGTTTCTGTTACTACACCTACCACCCTCTTGTCAGACAGTACAGGTGCTATCAGTATTGAGTGGGAACCCGGAGGACTTTTTGATCATCTTTTCCTCCCTGGCGACCATGCGGCGGCTCCGAGGCGAGCACTTCATCAGCTCGATGCGCTTTGCGCTCTCGCTCCGGCCCTGGTGCAAGCTCGCTCACGCCGGCGCCGGAGGGCTCGAGTACCGCGTTGAGTTGGAGCTCCGCGGCATCCCCGCCCATGCCTGGCATCTCTCCACCGCCGAACACGTGCTGGGTGGCAGCTGCTGGATTGAGAGACTGCACCCCCGCACGCGCTCCCGCGACGACCTGGCCGTCTTCCGCCTCTTCGGTCGGGCGCACGACCCCGCCGACATCAGGCGCGCCGCGGTCCTGGAGATCGTCGAGCAGCTGCCGTGTCGCGTGCCCTCGGAGACGCCGTCCATCAGGACCCTCACGTTCACTGTATCCATCGCCCTTACCAAGGCGGAGCTGATCCGGGCCGCTCCGGCCGGCTCTCAGGCCACTGGAGGTAACGGCGGCGATGCAGATGGCACAGGTGGGCGGCACAATCCTGGCAAAGGTCAGGGCCCAGGTCCTGGGCGCGCGCGCCGTCGTGGCCGCAAACGCCCGATGTACGGACGAGGCACAGAGCGGGCGGGCCGACGGCATGGCGGTCGACGCGCTGGCGTTGCACGCCCACAACAACTCCGGCCGCTTCGATGGAGCAGGTACGGTGGCGTCCTGGCCGTCCTCGGCGGCGCCGACTCAAGTCTCGCTTCCAAAGCGCAAAGGGATGCTGACATGGCCAGGTCAGCAGGGCCCCGCTGGTTCCCGTCACGGCGTCAGAAAAGGTAGGAAGAGGGGTACTAAAGTACTGCCCAAACTGCCCAAAGCCGCTTTGCCCATGGCCCCAGCGCAAAAAGCAACCAACCACCAGGGCGGTGACGGCGCGGCTGATGGCATCAGGCCAGCTGGTGGGCTGTCATTAGCCAATGGTGGTCTCGCAGCAGCCGCCAATTCGAATCCTGGCGCCCCACCCACGACCGAGGTAGATCCGGTCGGGTCCGCTCCTGCAGCGGCTGATCCCATGCCCCGTCGGGATCGCTGCCAGCTACGCCTGGGCCCAGCAACGCTGCCTGAGAGGACGGACGCGCCAACCCCACCTGCAGCCCGGTCGGGGCAAAGTGCGGCTCCGCTCACCTTTGTCGCGCCCGCCCTGCCACGCGCCCCTCTTGACCAGTCGCCGCGGCCCCACGTGCGTGCCAACGAGGAGAGGGCGGGAAGCGATGCATCCCTCCCAGCCGCGCTAGATGTGACCCCGCCGGCCTGCGCGGCTGCAGCTAGGCCCGCGCCCGACGCCACGTCCGCGGACTGGCCCGCTGAGCCCGCGCCGATTCTGGAAGGGCCTACCCCGCCCGTGCCAGCTGCGGGACCCACCAACTGCAGCGGCCCTCCTCCCACGATTCTGTAGAGGCCCGCGAGCTGCTCTGTTTCAGGCACCAGCGCCGCAAACACTCGCGCGCTTGCCCCTGGGCGCTTCGCCTCGCCGCCGGTCACCTTGCAGAGACGGCGCAGCTGTGCCCTCGCCAGTCAGGCATGGACGCCGGGCGAGTTCCTGTCCGCGGCTACAAAGCAGCTCGACGCGGTTCTGCCTCCTGGGAAGCGTCCGCGCCCCCCTCAACTTCAGCCCCAGGAGGGGACTCTCTGCAGCCGCCGCAGTTCCGGCCCTTGCGCCACACACGGCTGATTGGAGGGCAGTCGTGCAGATCCTGTGCACTCTCGGGATCGTGGGCGCCAACCAGCAGATATCCCCTGCCGAGATAAGGCTTACGATGACATGTTCGCCGCGCCGATCAGGATGCCGGTGCTGCATGCAATCGCTGCTTTGGTCGACCGGACGGTTCCTGCAGGCCTGGCTCTTCCGGCTGGCGATGCCATGGTTTGCGCGAGCTAGCTTGGGTGGTGTTCCTCAGTCGACCCCATGCTCATGTATCACGGACCTCAAATTGCTGTATGGAACGTCAGGGGCTTGAACTCTCGTGCTAGGCGCTGTGCTATCCGCTCGCTGCTTTGTACCACCCATGCATCCATTGTATGCCTCCAGGAAACGAAAATGGCGTTGATTTGCTCGTCGATTGTGTTGGACACCCTCGGGTCCGAATTTGATGGCTCCACTTACCTTCCGGCTGACGGCACCCGAGGAGGCATCGTCATCGCCTGGAAGAGCAGGGCTGTCACCATTTCCGACCCCCTGTTCACCCAGAACGCGATCACGGTGAAGGTGTGTGTGCCCAGCGGCACGCCGTGGTGGCTTACCACGGTGTATGGCCCCCAAAGCGACCTAGATAAGCTCCTGTTCCTGCAGGAGCTGAGGGACATTCGCGCCGCCTGCCCAGGCCCCTGGATGCTCTGCGGCGATTTCAACCTCATCTACCGCGATGCGGACAAGAACTCCGGCAGCCTGAATCGCCGCACCATCAATGACCTCGCCCTGAAAGAGGTCTACCTCAACGGGCGCCGTTTCACATGGTCGAATGAGCAATCGCCGCCGACGCTTGTGCACCTCGACCGGGTCCTATGCACCGCGGAGTGGGAGGACTACCACCGTGAATGTCACCTCCGCTGCCTTGCGTTTGTCGTGTCTGATCATTGCCCGCTGCTGTTGGATTGCTCCCCAATGCCCGTGGCCCATAGGCGTTTCCGCTTCGAGGATTATTGGCTTCGCCTCGATGGCTTCCACGACACAGTCACCACGGCCTGGAGCTCGGTGCACGACCCCGATCCCTTCCAGCGGCTGGTTAGGCGCCTGCAAGCCACGGCCCGTGCCCTCACGAGTTGGAGTGCCAAGTCCACGGGCAACATCCGGGACAAGCTGGCCATCTCTCACGAGCTGATCTCCCGCTTCGACCATGCGATGGAGAGTCGTCAGCTCACCCCGCCGGAAGAATGGCTGCACAAACAACTTAAGTTGGCGTACCTTGGCATGGCCTCCCTTGAGCGCACCATTGCCCGGCAGCGCGCCCGCATCTCCTTCCTCGCGGAGGGCGACGCGAATACGAGCTTCTTCCATGAGCAATGCACGTATTGCCGGCAGAAGAACCGAGTACACAGCCTGCTAGTTGACGGGCATGTGCTCTGCGATCACGAGGAGATGGCTCATGCGGCATTCGCACACTTCGACGGGCTGCTGGGCACCGCCGCTGACCGGGCTCACACGCTCGACCTCGAGCAGCTCATCACGCCCGGCGACCTGGACAGCTTGGAGGCACCATTCACCCCCGAGGAGATTTGGGCAGCGGTCAGACGCATGCCCTGCGCACAAGGCACCAGGTCCGGACGGGTTTACCGCCGAATTCCTGCGTGCCTGCTGGAGCATTATCAGGCAAGACATCGTGGACGTCTTCGGGCAGCTTTATACGTTGCGCGGGAGAGGATTCAGCAAGCTCAACCAAGCCCTGCTAACCCTGCTGCCAAAGCGCGCGGACGCTCACAAGCTTGGCGACTACCGGCCGATCTGCCTGATCCACATCGTGGCCAAGATCTTCGCGAAGGTTCTGTCGTTGCGCATCGCTCCTAAGCTCGACAACCTGGTGAGCCGCAACCAGAACGCCTTCATTGCCGGACGCACGCTTCACGACAACTTCGTCCTCGTTCGGCAATCCCTACGGATGCTTCATCACGTGGGCGCACCGCGCATCATGCTCAAGCTTGACCTCACGCGGGCCTTCGACTCCATATCATGGCCGTTCCTCTTTGAGGTTCTGCGCCAATATGGATCTGGGGACATGTTTAAGGAATGGCTTGCCATTCTCCTATCTTCGGCCAGCACCCGTGTCATGCTCAATGGTGTGCCTGGCCCCCCGATCTGGCACCGCCGCGGGCTGCGTCAAGGCGACTCCACATCCCCGCAGCTATTCGTCCTAGCGGTTGACATGCTTGCCCGCCTAATGCACCGGGCGCTCCAGACCGGCATCCTTCGACGCCTTCATCCACGCCGCAACATTCCGACCATTTCTCTATATGTCGACGATGTGATGCTGTTTTGCCACGCCGAGATGGATGAGGTTCTCGCCGTGAAGAGCATCTTGGGTATCTTCGGGACTGCATCGGGCCTGGAGGTCAACTACGGCAAGAGTTCGGCCACGACCCTGCATGGAGACGAGTCTGGCGCCGCCTTGTTCTCGGTTCTCGGTTGCCACACGGCGGACCTGCCCATCACTTACCTGGGCATCCCGCTCACCACCCGCCGGCCCTCCGCGGCACAGATGCAGTCGCTCGTCGACGCCGTGGCTGGGCGCCTCCCGTCGTGGAAAGCGTGGCTCATGAACAAGGCTGGGCGGCTGGCGCTTGTAAAATCGGTGCTCAGTGCGATCCCCATACACCAGATGCTTGCCCTAGCGCCCCCGAAGAAAACTCTGAAGCAGCTCGAGAAGATCTAGCGCGGTTTCCTTTGGGCCGGCCGCGAGGTTGCACTTGGAGGGCACTGCCACGTGAACTGGCGCATGGTCTGCCGGCCGATCGCGTATGGCGGGCTGGGCGTCCGAGACCTTGAGCGCACGGGGCTTGCCCTCAGACTCCGATGGCTTTGGCTATCGAGGATGGACACCGACCGTGCCTGGCAAGGCCTCGACCTGCAGTTCTCACCTGAGGAGCGTGGCCTCTTCTACGCCTCCACCTCCATGGTGGTTGGGGATGGTTTGACAACCCTTTTCTGGGAAGACCGCTGGCTGCACGGTCAGTCCATACGCGAGCTCGCGCCCCTGCTCTACCTATGCATCCCCAAAAATAGAAGAAGAGCGCGGGCGGTGGCGGAGGGCATTGCCGGCAACGCATGGGCCTGGGACATTCGCGGAGTTGTAGGCCTGCAAGAGATTGGGCAGTACCTGTGGACATGGCAGCTTGTGACGCACACTATACTGTCCATCGAGCCAGACAAGCTCGTTTGGAACTGGACGACCAACGGTGTCTACTCGGCGTGGTCCTGCTACCGGGCCACCTTCCACGGATTGTCGACATGCCGCTCCTGGAAGCTCATTTGGAAGGGTTGGGCACCGCCGAAGGTAAAGTTCTTCCACTGGCTCGCCAACATGGACCGCTGCTGGACTGCGGAGCGGCTCGCTCGCCGCGGTCTTCCCCATCACCCCCGCTGCCTGCTTTGTGACCAAGAGCCGGAGACCATTCGACACTTGCTGCTAACATGCCCTTTTGCGAGGCAGGCTTGGCACGAGACCCTATCTTGGCTGCGCCTGCCGGCCCCGTCGCCGGAACACGACACCTCACTCCAGGACTGGTGGATGAGGGCGAGGGACGCCACACCACCATCGCTTCGCAAGGCGCTGATGTCAGCCGCGCTTTTGGTGCCCTGGATAATATGGAAGCATAGGAATGCGTGTGTTTTTGACCATGTTGCCCCATCGCTCGATGAGCTCATGGACAGGATCAAGGATGAGACCAGGTGTTGGGCAAGAGCCGGGGCCAAAGGGCTTAGGGTAGTCTTGCCACATCCTGGGATGTTCACTAATCCTCTTGTAACGATGCTGTAATAGCCTCTTAGGAGGATGTACCCCCCCCCTTCTTTTCAATACAATGAAACGCAAAGGCTTTTTGCGTTTTCTCAAAAAAAGTATTGAGTGGGATCCCGTGAAGCATGAGCTTACCAAGCATATTGGTGTTGATGCTTCTTATGTTCGCGCTACTGTGCAGGATCATGTTGTTGCTCTTCAGTATGTGCCTTCTGAGTTACAACTAGCAGACTTCTTCATAAAGGCCCAGACTAGAGCGCAACATGGATTTCACCTTTCCAAACTCAGCGTTGTGGATCCACCATGAGTTTGAAGGCGGAATAGGGGGGGGGGGGGGTAGAATTTGTTAGGAAAGCAACTTATCTATATTGAAGGCCCAAGGGGCATATATATATTACATATGACTTGAGGTGCAAGGAAAGTAAACATAGACTAATAAGGACTCCTAGACTAATACTAATACTTCCTAACAGAATTATATTAGTGATGTCCTTTGGTCTTTTGCATTCTAGTCTCTTGGCATCCTCATGTAGCCTTTTGACATCCTCATGTATGTGTATATATGTTGGCTTTGGCCTCCTAATAATACAAGTTGCTGTTTCTCTAACAACTATTACAAAAACAAATTTAAGAATGCTCTCGGGAAATATTTGGAAAACAATGAAGTATATGAAGCATGTGACAAAGTGCGTTATAAAAAGAGAAATCTAACTGATTAAAGTCAAACGGGGTGCCATTTTTAACAAAAATGTGTCACATGACCTACATATATTTGCTCCAAGCATCCAATGTAAAAATATATGTAGGTCATGCTACAAAAATAGTGGCATGGTTGCATGAATAGATTAATGCATAAATTGTAACTTATGATCACATACATGACTTGATGGTGTGGCATAGTTGCATGAAGAGGAAAAATAGGTAGTGGGTTGCAACTATTTAAGAATAGAGGATGACATTCTGATTACTATCAGTTCGGGGATCTACTTCAGATCTAGCAATGCATGGTGCATAGCATCTACTTCAAATCTAGCAATGCTAAAGAACAATCATGTTGCTCCCAAGCCTAGGATGCTACACATGCCCCAATTGCTCAAAAAATGCTGCAGCTAGTCGTGAAAAAAATCTACAATGTCAGAATAAGTAGAAGTTCCTGAATGAAATAAGACTTATGTTATCTATAAACTCACACGCTTCAGATGATATGCATGTCCTCAACATTTTATTTGCTTATACCTTGGTATTGTAGCAGTTTGTGATGCACATTGTTGCCATCTTGCAGGTTTTGTTGGCAACTGGTGGTTTCCATCTTATCTACCTAGAAATTACCAGCTCTAAGTTGGTCGAAGTGAAGCATGTAGAGCTTGAGCATGCAATTTCTTGTCTTGACATAAACCCAATCGGTGAGAGTCCACAACATAGCTCCCTTGCAGCTGTTGGGATGTGGACAGATACAAGTGTGAGGATATTTTCACTCCCTGGCCTTGAACTAATTAGGAAGGAGAATTTGGGTGAAGCTGTTCCTCGTTCTGTTCTGCTGTGTACTATTGAAGAGGTATGCTCTTCATATTGCTTTTCCTGAAAGATAATTGGACCATTGACAGTAATATCTTGCTCTTCTATTCAGGTGTCGTACTTGTTCTGTGCTCTCGGAGATGGTCACCTCTTCAGTTTTGTGTTCAACATAAGTACATGTGAACTATCAGATAGAAGCAGGGTCTGCTTGGGGACACAACCAATCAGCCTCTATAAATACTCATCTCATAATAGAACTCGTGTGTTTGCTGCATCAGATAGGCCAACTATCATATACAGCAGAGACAAGAAGTTACTCTACAGTTATGTCAACTTGAAAGAAATGAACCACGTATGCTCTTTTAATACAGTTATTTTTCCAGAAAGGTTCCTCCCTCCCCCCCTCATGCTGTGCACGTGTGTAACTACCTATTTTGTTAGCTCTTTGGCTAAAATAATTTCTTGGACTTGCATTAAGCTATTTTTTGTTGTCACAGCATTGCGATAGCTAAAGAAGCTGAACTTTCAATTGGAGCAATTACTGACTTCAGAAAGCCTCATATCCACACAATCCCCTTGAATGAACATGCACGCCGTATCTGTCACCAGGAACGGTCTCAAACACTTGCGCTCTGCAGTTTCAAGAATAAGGACATGCATGCAGTGAGCGAGACACATTTTGTTCGTTTATTAGACCATCAGACTTTTGGGTTTTTATCAACACATACTCTTGATTCTTTCGAATGTGGTTGCTCCATCATCAGTTGTTCATTTTCTGGTGATGATAATTTCTACTATTGTGTGGGAACAGCATATGTTTTACCCATGGAAGATGAACCCACAAAGGTAAGGTTTTATCAGGTTGATGCTTAATGAACAGCATGTTCTTTGTAAATTTTGACTGCCTTATCCGGAATTACTGTCTCATGAATTTATGTGATGAAACTAGTAATGGCCATTGCTGTTTGCTCCTTTCAGTATTCTTGATACAAGCAAGTAACATACCTATTATTGACTGCATGTATGAATCATGTCAAACTTCCGCAATGTGGATTATCTTTTCTTGTCTGGTAGAAGTTTTAGGTTCTTATGACTTGTATCTAGTCACTTGTCAAGTATTGGTGATATGCAATATGAACCACAGAAACTGCTCTTCCTTTTCCTTTGTTTTTAATTCTTGTTACACGGGGTTGCATGTAGTCAACAAATGGTGAGTAGTTTGTCAGAATACAGAAAATTACATTGAGCATTAGAATTGTATTTCATGCCTATATTTATCCAACGTTTTCTCCTACACTTAACTTGTCCGTTTTGGTACCAATGCAACCTGGCATAGGGACGGATCCTGGTCTTTTTAGTTGAAGAAGGGAAGTTACAACTAATCACAGCGAAAGAAACCAAAGGAGCTGTCTATTCGCTTAAGGCATTCAATGGGAAATTATTGGCTGCTATTAATCAGAAGATCAGATTGTACAAGTGGGTGCAGCGAGATGATAGGTCACATGTACTACAATTTGAGTGTGCCCATGATGGCCGCGTATTGTCTTTGTATACTCAAACACGTGGTGATTTCATCTTGGTTGGAGACATGATGAGATCATTATCATTGCTGATGTACAAGGTATAACCACACTTTTCACTTGTTAAAGGATCATTCCAATTCCTCTGAATCCTAAAATAAGTTGACTGCCGTTTCTGCATCACACTGGTTACTCTTTTCTTATTGGGCAGCATGAAGAAGGCGAGATTGAAGAGGTAGCTAGGGATCTTAACACAAACTGGATGACTGCAGTTGAGATGCTGGATGATGATATTTTTATTGGTGCAGACAAATGCTGTAACCTGTTTACCGTGTTCAAGTCCCCATATGGGTGGCTCGAGCCCGTTGGGGAGTACCATCTGGGGGACGTGGTGAATAGGTTGCATCACGGTTCTCTGGTTATGCACCACACAGATTCGGAGACAGGCCAGTTTCCTACAGTCATCTTTGGCACGGTCAATGGCGCCATCGGTGTGATTGCCTCCCTTCCAAGTGACCTATATGTGTTCCTAGAGAAGCTGCAGTCCGTCCTTGCGAATTTCGTCAAGGGTGTTGGTAACCTTAGCCATGCAGAATGGCGGTCATTCCATAACGCCAGGAGGATCAGTTATGCCCGGAACTTCGTGGATGGTGATCTGATTGAATCTTTCCTCAGTCTGAGCCCAAGCCATATGGTGGAGGTTGCGTGGGCGATGGGTGTCCCCGCGGTTGACCTGTATAAGAAAGTGCAGGAGTTGACGAAACTACACTAAATAAGGATAACAAAGTACTACTAGTTGCCTATCTTCATGTATAGCTCCAGTGAATATTCCTACTGTTAACTCGTTGCCAGCGTGCTAGAATAGATGCATGCTAAAGTTGATATTTCGAGTTCTGGGCTCAACTTCATGGCCGCTCAACTGCTGGCAACCCCAATTTGGTAGATGCAGGTAACAACCTTCAGTCTAATTCGTTCCTTTTTTTTTTTGCTTTATAGTTGAGAGAGAAATTTAGTTGTAGGTAAGGAGATTGTACATTTGGTTACACTTCTGAAACAAAGTTACAGTTGTTAACCACTTTGTTCGTGGGATGGATCGGGTATAAAACGTATGGTACGCTCGGCCTCTGAACCCTGACCAGGTGGCCGCTCTGCTATTCAGAGGAAACTTGCTCCGCAGCCTTTTCGTAAAAAAAAACTTTATTATGAATGGACATGCGCTTTCCTGTGAAACCATGCTCATCTGTACCAAACAAGGTGTGCTTCGATATACCTATACTTACAAAAGTTTAAAGTTTAGGCCTCTTTTGGTTCGTAGGATAGGAAAATAATAGAAATAAAAAAGTCATAGAAAATGAGATGCATGTATCTTAATTTTAAATCTTTTAATAGGATTAGAAAAGAAGATGCTCTTTGGTTCATCTCGTAAGATTTTTTTTTCATCAGTCTAGGCTAATGTTTACTTTCCTTTGAAATGGGGAGGATAGGAAGAATTCATACATAGTAAAAGCATCTACAACCAACGCCTCAAATGATCTTGCATATGTCCGTGGATGTATCCGGTCAGCGATCGAACAGAGGAGAAGAGGAAAAAAGTGATCTAATCGGATCCTTCGTATCATTCTTATACGTTTGGGTTATATGTGAATCCTCATATTGTGGATAAATATAGGGAGGATATGAGAGCTCACGAACGCGCCCGGTCAGTCCGCCACGTAGGATGTGATCTCACGCCGAATCACTTTTTTTTGTATTCATTTTTATCTCTCTTCCTTTCCATGAAACACGTGCAAGTGACTGGGCATACGATGAAGAAAATAAAGAGTGTGTCTGTGCTGGCGGACAAACACAGAATACGTTCGTTCACTAACCGGGCACGTCCGCTGTCGTTCATGGAGTCATATTTGTTAAGTCCAGCTATAAATGCTTTAATAGGATTCTATTCCAACCAATCAAATGGCTCTAAAGGAGAAATCATATCCTATGAAATTCCTACAAGATTCGTCCAATTCAAAGGAGGCTTTATAGTTTCTGTAACGGATCTCTTTTTAAAAGGAGGATGACCTCCATTCAGATGCAACTATTTTATTAATTACTTACAAAAAACTTATAAAGTAATACATCAATAAGTCAAATCTCTTTTTAAAAGGAGGATGACCTCCGTTCAGATGCAACTATTTTATTAATTACTTACAAAAAACTTATAAAGTAATACATCAATAAGTCTGAAGTCATCATTTTAACAACATTTATCATTACTCCTATCCACTTGATGAAGCGATGCAAATTGTCTGAGCAACATACTTACGTCTTACACCAAAGCCTAACATCTAAAGCTGGAGTCCTCAACCAAACCAAATTGCTGGGTCTCGGGTATACACTGGCCTGATGCACTCTCAATGGACACCGTACGCGCATGCTGTAGAGGCCGTCACCACCTTCTTTCGCCGAACCATCTCCAGAGCGAGTACTGACACATCAACCATGTTAGGCATGTCGTCGACGCCACCACGGCGCGAGACAATGCCACCTCCCTATGCACATCCATCATCATGTATTCGTCGCCGAGACTTTGTTGCGTCACGCCGACGAGACTCCACGACGTCGATACGTCACAGGAAACGCCGCTCCGCCACAGAAGTCGTCCATTGGCCCCTATAGCCTATTCACACCTCCAAGAATGATGCCACAAGGGTGGTACGATACAAGAGCCCGAAGCCACTCGATCAACCGATCTAGGGTTTCTCTCGGAGGTAGCAGATAGGGGTCTAGAGCTTCTCCATGATAATGCCTTCAAGAAGGGATGACGCAGAAGAACACCGCCATCGTCGGCCTTGGTAATGAGCCAAGAGTAGGGTTTTCACCCCGATCCACTCGAGGAACCCCCATCCAGCGTCATGTGAAAGGGATCGCCACCAATCTCCGCCGTCGCACAGGGAGCAGGCCACATCGACCAGATCTGACCGGAGACCACACCACATGATCAGCCGATCCGTCTATCAGGCCTTCCTTGTTGCCGCCGTCGATCTAAGTATAGATTTGTCGCCGCAGTCGTCCGCCGCCGCCGCCCGAAGCAGGCCGACGGCCATGTATATATCAAAATTTACAAAATCACATGTTAGAACGAGATGGCACTGTGTCAGATAGTTGTCTCACAAACCCTACCAGACCAGCTCGACACCTTACAAAAGCTTTACAATTTCCGCAACAAATCTACATATAGATCAGAACTTTACTAATATCACATGTTAGAACGCGACGACAATTTGCTAGAGAGCTGTCTTGGAAACCTTACTTAGATCATCTTGATACCAAGTTCGACAAGCCACCAAAGAAGTGTGCACGGTCAATTGTGTTTTTTAATACAGTACACACGCAAGCATTCATATACACACGCATATACTCATCCCAATGACCGTACATACGCACACCCTACCCCTATGAGCACCTTCGAAAGACTGAGCCGACATATCATCTTGAAATTTACGAAATTATCATAGGCACCTTGCCGTCGATGAAAATGTATCCTTCCACTGAATGCATATCGTCGGAAATCTTGAAATAAATTCAGGAATAAATGCGAGCATGAGAATTTGAATCATGATGGACCGGGAATACCATAGTCCCTCTATAACCATCCAACCACACGTTGGTTCGCATGGTCATTTGCGTTGAAAGGTGGTCCATTTTGGTTCCTTTCAATAGCACATTCTTTTAATAGTTGCGTAGCAATATTTAGGTAACAAATAAATCATGTATTAATATTGATTTTCTTTCAATAACACATTATCGTTTAGTAATTTGATAACAAATATATTATGTCTTGATATCCCTTTCCATTTAATAACATATTACCTCTTAATATTTCAATAGCAAATAAATTATTCTTTATCTTTTCTTTCTATAACATATTACCTCTTAATATTTTTGCACATTTAAGAAAGAAATAATTTCTAGACCAATTTGTGTTTCAAAATTATTTCCTTCGATGCATTCCTTGATTTGCAAGAACACATGTACTCAGAAAGGTCGGTCTTGCTATAAATAACTACACTATAGTATCGGGGTCAGGTTGTGTCATAACCCTACTTCGATCTCTCCTTTGACACGGAAAGTGCTCCAACATAATATGTTGCAGGCACAAGGGTCAATACATTGCATGTATTAGCAATCTTTCACCATGAGCTTTCAAAAGTAAACATGCTTTTTGGTGTAAGGTTGCTTTCCATTTTTGCGCGAAATAGTTTTTCCAACTTTTGTAACGTGGTCTACTCTAATAGCTTTGCATAATAGACTAGCACACTTGCTGCCGGCTCACCACTGCTCGGGCCTGGGCTTGTTAATACTCCCTTGATTAATCCATCAAATCTTAATTAAGAAGAGGTGAGGAGTTGAAGCTGAAGATTTTCGTTAGAATTGCTTAAAAGTTGTCCGTAACTAGGAACACGGCTAATCAGATCAGTTTTATACACTCTACAAAGGTTTATGTACTTTACCCATGATAACTAGTCACACCCTTCGGCTATCAAACTTCACTTGTGGCGTAGCTAGACCAAGATGAGACTTTTGGGAAATGGTAGCTCATGCCCACTAGCAGACCCGGTCCTACCGACATGCAATAATATACATTTTCTAGTCATGTTGGGGAGGGTTCCCACAACCTACTTAGCCAAGACAGATCTCATATTGACTCAAGGCTACACATGGAAGCTACTCAACTTTAAACTAATACAACCCCTTTGAGCCTGGGCAGTCACTCACTGGCCAGATCCTCGTGAGGTAAGCCATAGACATGATATCGGGACCCCTGATCTAAGCCACAAAGATCTAGCATGTAACAAACATATAAGTGTATGAGTCCTCATGCATGGTACACAACGGATGCCGCCTTTACCTTGGTTGGGACCGTTTGCACCTTTTTGCTCACTTATATGATTTTTTCGCTAGCAACTATATAACGGAGAATCCATGTCGACATGATTGGTTATAAACCAAGGTGGCACCGTATTACATGAAAGAACATAGGTAACCCGACAGATCACGTGTCGACCATCAGTGTGTGTAATCGAGTCGTAGCAAGCTACAAGGATTCAAAGAAGCACAATGAGACATTTTCTCGCTAGCACAGGGACATACACATAAGCAATGAAGGATGCATGTCGGTTAATCATTGTGTTCGAAGCAGTAACGAACTACCAAGGCTCAGTGAAAACACAAAAGAGGTGTTTCCGTACAAGAAAGGCTACCAAGGGCATACAATTAGGTGTCAAACCCCACACATAACAATGCATTTCAAAGCATACACACATTATGCACGTATGTGTTGGTACAACATAACTCTATGACTAAGTATTTATTAAATGCTCACAAGAGCCACACATAACATGATATTACAAGAAGGGGTCACATGACCCAACACATACAAACATTAGACATAAGCATAACATGTATGGGTATAGACCTCTAATAAAAATGGCTGGAGGAGCATGCAATCTAGAACGACCCTCCCTCAGACTGTTGCCCGAGACCCAAGCTATTCGTCGATGTCAACATCAAGAAGGAAACCACCAAGTGAAACAACATCTACCTCTGCAAAAATGTAATTGGGCAACAATGAGTACAAAGGTACTTAGCAATACTTACATTAGAACAATCTACTCATGCATCAGGTATGAGTTAAGGGGATTATCACGTTTATTGCAGAAATGCCATCTTTGACCTTTGGCTAATCTGAAGTACAACAATAGTTTGATCAAGGTGAGATAGGGTGCACGATTCCATCTAGATAGTCACCACAACAATACAACACCATGGATCCTCTCTCTCCTCCCTATGAGAAGGCCATCCATAGCACTCACACTTGTCTCGATAATTTTAGAGTAACCATTAAAGTTGTCTATGAACTATATAAGTATCCAAGTAGTCCTTATCTGCGGACGCGTCTATCAAATAGATTCTTTACCATGCAATGGTGTATTTCCTCGCACATACGTTCACCACTTACTACTATGTACTCGACAAACTTCAAGCGAAATCGGCGAGGGTGTCGGACACATACATAACTTACAACGACACTAGTCCAAGGCAGTCGCCTATCTGAGTTGGCAATCCGATCGAGTTTCCATGATTTTGACTTAAAAGTTGTATGCAAGGTCCCAAGACGGCCCCGATTGGGCTGTTTATCCACTTCGCAAGGCCAACCACATCATATCAATCTTTCAAACAACTGCAATTCCTGGACAAAGAACATGGTGAATTAATAGGTCCAGCTCGTTAGGATCACGAAGTCTTCAACATGTGGTAGTATCTAGTCTTGGAACACAAACAAAAAATCTCAGGTCTTATGTGCAGCGTCAATGAGATAATCCACCATGTACTCCTACATGGCCTCTCATCACTACCCTTATCAAAACAGGTTTACACACTAAACTCTCATCATTAGAACATGACCACAACCATTCCAATTCATCACCCAGATGGATCAGACATGACACAACTCTAACAGTACTGCAGGAAGGTCCTAAGACGACACATGTATAGGAGACCCTTCGACCAAACTGTGTGTGATGCATGAATTGCAAACGGTATGGTTATAGAATCGTCTCCAATAAAAAGAATTGTGTGTGATGGCTGATCCATCAAGCACGATTCAAAAAAGAGTTGTGTGTGTGATGCGTGGCATACAATTGTTTCATATGAACTACTTGCGATGAGCCAAAATGATACCTGGCAAACATCTCACTCAGATGAACTATTTGCGATGAGACAAAATAACACAAACGATTTGGCATAAGAGGATGTTTGTGATACACGACAAACAGGTAACTCAGATGAACTGTTTGCGTTGAGCCAAATAACACAAATGATTCAGCGTAAGAGGATGTGTGTGATACCTAGCAAATAGGTTAGTATTCAGAATTGTGTGGGAAGACTGATAATAACACATATGATTTTTGCTAATAAGTTGCGTGTGGTGTGGGCAAATGCTTGCTGGTAAACAATTGTACGTGATTGTTGAAATCATCATCAATGTGTTCCTTGTTTAATCGTATGTGATGTGATTTGCATAGTCTGCACAACCTATGCCTTGTCTACAGAACAATAGCATATATACTTAAAAGAACATGATTGCATAACCAAATTAAACATCCAATTACATAAGTGACTAGACATATGACATTTTCACACCTCAATAAACAATTACATGCATAATAAACTAGCAGAAATGATCATCAAATCATCTTATTCTTGTGACGCTTGCCGCCGCTGCTCTACTTTTGGCTCCATCCCTCGTCGTCTTTAGGAAGGAGGCACTTCCTCATGCCAACGATTGACCAACACATCTCGTAGCATGTGTACGCATCCTTGTCACATGCTTGAGGTGATCTCTCTACAGTCTCTTCACCCAGGCCTTGTGCAAGGCACACTTGTCCTTGTTGCACTCAACCTTCATGTCTTTCTAGTAGTGGTCGATGATGTGTGTGGCGAGGTCAACCAGGGAGTCCGTCTGTTTCTTCTTCTTGATGCCCAGACTCTGTACTGGTCTTGGATGTCGACAATCTTCTCGCAGGCCAAGCCCGAACTCTTGAGCACCTTTAGATCGTTGGTGGTGTCCATTGTATCGAACCTCTAGTCGGGATTGTTGACAAGCTCAGAGAAACACTCGCAAGCCGTTGTGTCCATGCAGTAGTGGTAGACAAGGAAATGATGACAGACAGACAACTGGGCGACAACAATATTTTGATCATACCTGGCACGACTGACGGTGTACTCATGGTCGAAGCCGACCACTTTGTACTTGTCACCCTCAGCAAACAACTGCCCCATAGTGTTGATGGAGTTCTCCACCATGAATGTGTCGTTGGTGTACACAACCAAGAGGTTCATCTTTCTGATGTGGGCGTCCACATGATACAAGCCGAACTCCTTTGGAGCGCCTCTAGACATCCTTTCTCTATGTGGCATACGTCATTGGTGTGCTTATTATGCTGAGGGCCATGATCAAAAGGTAGAAGATATTAAAGTTAATGGCCCCAAGAGTAAATGGGGGCATTATGGCCTGGGATATTGATCGATACGTCCGGATGGCATTTTTTTTGCAGTGTGTAACTCTATTAATGTCGCACGTAACTACATCATCGCGACGCACGTGGCGCAACCACAAGCATATGGCGCCCCAAACGCGATCGTGCGTCTGCCCAACCGCTCGTAGAGTGCGCTGCTAGTTGTGAGTTGCGTTGGGTCTTTCCCCGAAGAGGAAGGTTGAAGCAATATAGTAGCGGTAGGTATTTCTCTTAGTAAGAACCAGGGTTTATCAAACAAATAGGAGAATTAAGGTGAACCCTCGTCGTGAGCACCTACGCATAGAAAAACCAAACTCTTGCACCCAACGTGGGCAAGAGGGTTGTCAATTCCCTTGAACTCATTACTTGCAAGGATTAATTCTCATAGATATAGATATATAAAAGTAGTAACAATGTTTTTAGGTTTTTAGGAAATTGATTAAGTAGACCACGTGGACATAGTTTTCACTAAAGGCTTATGTAACTGCCCAAGACCGACGCTCCAAAAGATTCCCCTTTTATTCCGTTGCCGCCCTATGATTATTTGTTGGTCGCATCATCGCATTGCATCGGCACTCTGTTGTCGTCAGTTTTCAAAACTTGCATCCATTATTAGTTGTCGGTTCTCTCCGTTTTCCCGTTGACCGTTTCGAGACCAACCACACACGCACGCGCCCGCGACATCATTAGAATCTTGTTTTCAAAAGTGTGTATAAAACTTTCTTGGATTGGGTTGAAACTTGGTGTGCGGTCATATTATAGTGTACGTAGACTGCATGCCAAATTTCATCATGATCGGAGTTCGTTTGATACCCGAAACGTTAAAACTATAGCGGCGCTATAGCCGGTCATTTCGTCGGACGTTTTTGGTTTATAAAACTCTGTCGCCGGGTTGCCCGTTTTCAATCTCATCTATGCCTAGCCCCTCTGCACAGTGCATCGACCCTGCCCGCAACCTAGTCTGGAAACTTCCCCGGGCCCGAACCCGACGGCCGTAACCATTGGATCCGGATCAACCCCGTTTTACCACATACCGTCATCGGTTTGTCAATTGGTCTCTCCTAACCTATTTTCTCGACCGTCCGATCGAAATCAGAGGGTCTGAACCTAAACCGTTTTCCCTATAAATAGTCAATTGTAATGCCCCAAGTGTGTAACCTTCCCTTTTTGGAACCTTGTCTATGTGGGTCCTACTTGTCATTGACATGAGAGCTATCAATGCATATGATTTCATGTGATGTCACTTTGTTTACTCTTCCTTTGCATGCATGCATGCCATATCATTTCATGTCCTTGAGTTGTGTGTGATGCCTTGTGATGCCTTATGATCTTATGTGTTGGTGTGATCCTTGTGATGTGGTGATGTGGTGTGGTATGTGTTGATAAGTGGAGTGGTGCAATAGCTAGTAGCACTATGTGGTTGCTCTAGGTTTATAAAACTTTCCCTTCTCTAGTTTATCTCAAGCCCAAATATCTTTGCTCCTTCCTTGTTTTTAAAATGCCCAAGGTTTAGCATATTTTTTGTGGTGAATTGAGATGTGCTATTGCTGTTTTGAATAGGTGTGCAAATGGTGCAAATAGTTACAAAACAGATCCAATAGTTCTGTTTTGTAATTATTTAGTTGCTCCAAATATTCATTTTATAATTTTAGGTCATATTTTTTCATGACCAGGGGCATTTTTGTTTTGTTTTTAACCCCAATAGTTTTGTCTGTGCTTTCTTTTCTTCTCTGGTCTTTTTCTGTATTGGAAAAGCCCCAGGAATTTATTTGCTTCTATCTTGCGCCACAGGTGGGCTCCCTCCCTCGTGCGAGGCCCAATTCCTATTTCCCCGCGCGGCAGCCCAGCAGCGCGACCTCCTTCCTCCTACTGATGCCGTCTGCTACCCGCCCCTCCTTTCCGTCAGAATTCTGAGAGAGGAGCGAGCCGCCGTGAGGGCTCAGACGTCGAGGCCCTCATAAATACGTTGGCGTCCGTGCCCCCTCTTCCCTAGGGTTCCTCCTCTTCCCATCCGCCGCCGCCACTCCTTCCCCATCTCTCTTTCTCCCCCCAAGGTAGGTTCTGCGGCATCTAGCAGAGAGAGAGAGAGAAGGACCCCGCCGGCGTCTACCCCGCTCCCGTCATCGTCCGGCGCGGCCGCATGTCCAGGGGCTCGGGGATGCTCCCCGCGCTCCATTCCCGCCATCGCTGAGGTCGAGGAGCGACCTCACCGACGGGCAGGAGCTCGCCAACGGCTCGGACCCGGCGTTCTTCCTCCTTCCCCGTCAGTTCTGTTCAGGCTTCATCAGGGCGTCGACTACCTCGTCTACATGCGCTCTTCTTCCTGATCGGCGCTCCTTCTTCTTCCCCTAGGTGAGCTAGCCTCCTCCTCCTTCCTTCCCCTCGATTAAATGCGCCGAGGGCTCGTCGCCGTGTGATACGTCTCAAACGTATCTATAATTTTTGATGGTTTCACGCTGTTATCTTGTCTTCTTTGGTTGTTTTATGTACCTTTTATATCTTTTTTGGGACTAACTTATTAATTCAATGCCAAGTGCCAGTTTCTGTTTTTTCCGTGTTTTTGACTCTTTTCAGATCTGATTTTGGAACGGAGTCCAAACGGAAGAAATATCCTGAAATGATTTTTTCCCGAACGGAAGAAGACCAGGGGGCTTTTGGGCCAAGCCAGGTGGGCTCGAGGGAGCCCACAAGCCCCCATTCCGCCACCAGGGGGAGGCGGTGGTGGGCAGGCTTGTGGCCTCCCTGGCCGCCCCCTGACCTAGGTCTTTGGCTTATAAATTCCCAAATATTCCGCAAAAAATCAGGAGAGCCTCGAAAATACTTTTCCTCCGCCGCAAGCTTCCGTTTCCGCGAGATCTCATCTGGAGACCCTTCCCGGCGCCCTGCCGGAGGGGACTTTGGAGTTGGAGGGCTTCTTCATCATCATCATCGCCCCTCCAATGACTCGTGAGTATTTCACTTCATACCTACGGGTCCGTAGTTAGTAGCCTGATGGCTTCTTCTCTCTCTTGGATCTTCAATACAAAGTTCTCCATGATCTTCATGGAGATCTATCCGATGTAATCTTTTTTGGCGGTGTGTTTGTCAAGATCCGATGAATCGTGGATTTGTGATCAGTTTATCTATGATATATATTTGAGTCTTTCTGATTTCTTATATGCATGATTTGATATCCTTGTAAGTCTCTCCGAGTCTTGGGTTTTGTTTGGCCAACTAGATCTATGATTCTTGCAATGGGAGAAGTGCTTGGTTTTGGGTTCTGCCATGTGGTGACCTTTCCCAGTGACAGTAGGGGTAGCAAGGCACACATCAAGTAGTTGCCATCAATGGTAAAAAGATGGGGTTTTTATCATTGGTTTGAGATTATCCCTCTACATCATGTCATCTTGCTTAAGGCGTTACTCTGTTCTTATGGACTTAATACACTAGATGCATGCTGGATAGCGGTCGACGTGTGGAGTAATAGTAGTAGATGCAGAAAGTATCGGTCTACTTGTTTCGGACGTGATGCCTATAGAAACAAGCATTGCGTAGATATCGTCACGACTTTGCACAGTTCTATCAATTGCTCGACAGTAATTTGTCCACCCACCGTCTACTTGCTTTCATGAGAGAAGCCACTAGTAAACACTACGGCCCCCGGGTCTATTCACATCCATCGTTTACACATCCGCTTTTACTTTGCTTTGTTACTTTGTTGCTTTCAGTTCTCTCTTGGCAAACAATCTATAAGGGATTGACAACCCCTTCATAGCGTTGGGAGCAAGTTTTTGTGTTTGTGCAGGATCTTGAGATACTCCTCCACTGGATTGATACCTTGGTTCTCAAACTGAGGGAAGTACTTACCACCTCTATGCTACATCACCCTTTCCGCTTCGAGGGAACACCAACGCAAGGCTCCAAGGCCACGGGTGAAATCCTTTGCGTACTTGCCTAGGAAGTCCCTTAAGGCGTAGCCACAGCTGAAGGATTCCTGGTGCCGTTGCTGAGGAGTATCAAGCAACACTCCTATTTCTTGCGCCGTTGGAAGGTCTTTTGTTGCAGTAGCAGAAGCATTTCTGGCGCCGTAGCCGGGGAGGAGAAATCAAGATCTATCCAAGTAGGTCTCACAAACTCTTCTCTTGCATTTACTTTTGTTACCAGTTGCCTCTCGTTTTCCTCTCCCCCACTTCACATTTGCCGTTTTCATTCGCCTTTTTTGCTTCGCCGTTTTCTTTTGCCCTTGCCGTTTTCCTTTGCCGGTTTCTTGCTTGCTTGTGTGCTTGTTTGTTTGTTGAATACATCATGTCTGAAAACACCAAACTTTGTGACTTCTCGAGCACTAATAATGATTTTATTAGTACTCCGATTGCTTCCGCCACTAGTGCGGAATCGTATGAAATCAACGCAGCTTTGCTGAATCTTGTTATGAAAGAGCAATTCTCTGGCCTTCCTAGTGAAGATGCTGCATCCCATCTCAATACCTTCATTGAGCTTTGTGATATGCAAAAGAAAAGAGATGTGGATAATGACGTGATTAAGTTGTGACTTTTTCCTTTCTCGTTGCGAGATCGCGCAAAAACTTGGTTTTCTTCTTTGCCTAAAAATAATATCGATTCTTGCGATAGGTGCAAAGATGCTTACATATCCAAGTATTTTCCGCCAGCTAAGATCATCTCCTTACGTACGATATCATGAATTTCAAGCAACTGGATCATGAACACGTTGCACAATCTTGGGAGAGGATGAAGCTTATGATTAGAAATTGTCCCGCTCATGGCTTGAGTTTGTGGATGATTATACAAATCTTTTACGCTGGCTTGAATTTCGCTTCTCACAATATCTCGAACTCCGCCTCAGGTGGAACGTTCATGGAAATCACGTTAGGAGACGCTACAAAACTCCTAGACAATATCATGACCAACTACTCTCAGTGGCACACTGAAAGGTCGCCTGCTAGCAAAAAGGTGCACGCTATAGAAGAGATTAACTCGCTTAGTGCTAAGATAGACGAGTTCATGAACTTGGTTGCTAGTAGAAACGCTACTGTAGATCCTAATGACATGCCACTATCTTCTTTGATTGAGAGTAGCAACGCTAGTTTGGACGTGAATTTTGTTGGTAGGAACAATTTTGGCAACAACAATGCTTTTAGAGGAAACTATGTTCCTAGGCCTTTTCCTAGTAACTCCTCTAACCATTATGGCAATTCCTACGATAACACTTATGGAAATCACAACAAATTACCCTCTCATTTAGAGAGTAATATCAAAGAGTTCATCAACTCTCAAAAGATTTTCAATGCGTCCATAGAGGAAAAACTACTCAAAATAGACGATTTGGCTAAAAGCGTTGATAGGATGTCTTGTGATATTGATGCTTTGAAAGTTAGATGTGCTCCTCCCAAGATCAACTTGGATGAAACTTTGAAAGCTATGCGTATCTCCATGAATGAGAGCAAAGAAAGAACCGCCCAAATTCGCGCTAGACATGAATGGTTTAAAAGGGTGCGTTCTAGTGATGCAAATCACGAAGATCTTAAAGTGCTTGGTGTGTCTCCTCTTGAATCTTTGTTTTCGCGTGTCAAACCTACTTATGGAGGGGCTAGATATGAATCCACTTTGGTTGAAAAATGCCCCAATGATTCGGAGTCCACCTATCTTGATGATAAAGGTGTGGAGAGTGGAGTAGAAGAAGTCAAAATTTTGGGTAGTAATGAAACACCCACTTTGGATTTCAAGGAATTCAATTATGATAATTTCTCTTTGTTTGAATGCATTTATTTGATGCAATCCATTGCAAACTCTCCACATGCTTATAGCCAAAGAAAAGCCTTTACCGCGCATATCGTAGACGCTATGATGAAATCTCTTGAAGAGAAGCTCGAACTAGAAGTATCTATACCTAGAAAGCTTCATGATGAGTGGGAACCTACTATCAAAATCAAGATCAAAAACTATGAGTGCAATGCTTTGTGTGATTTGGGTGCTAGTGTTTCCGCGATTCCAAAGTCTTTATGTGATATTCTTGGTTTTCATGAGATTGAAGAGTGTTCTCTTAATTTGCATCTTGCGGATTCTACTGTCAAGAAACCCATGGGGAGGATCGATGATGTTCTTATTGTTGCAAATAAGAACTATGTACCCGTGGATTTCATTGTACTTGACATAGATTGCAATCCTTCATGTCCCATTATTCTTGGTAGACCTTTCCTAAGGACTATTGGTGCTATCATCGATATGAAGGAAGGGAATATTAGATTTCAATTTCCTTTAAAGAAGGGCATGGAGCACTTTCCTAGAAAGAAAATAAGATTTCCTTATGAATCTATGATGAGGGCTACCTATGGTTTGAGCACCAAAGATGACTATACGTGATTCCATCACTTTCACCTAGCTAAGGGCGTTAAACAAAAGCGCTCGTTGGGAGGCAACCCAACGAATCTATCATTTTTCTTTATGTTTTTTGTTTTCCACACTTTCATAATTCTGTTATGATTGTGTTTTTTGTGTTTCTTTTTGCGTTTGTGCCAAGCAAAACCGTTATGATTAGTCTTGGGGATGATCGTTTGGTCATGCTGGAAAAGACAGAAACTTTCTTCTCACGAAAAGAATTTTCATTTTTTTCTGTAAGAGATTTTGAGTTGATTCTTTTTGCTGCTGATTGCTATGCAAATTCTTCAGACTGTCGTAATTGTTAAGAATTTTTGAAGTACCAGAGGTATACGAAACATACAGATTGCTACAGACTGGTCTGCTGTTAACAGATTCTGTTTTTGTTCTGTTGGTTGCTTATTTTGATGCAACTATGGATAGTATCGGGGGGGGGGGGGGGTATTATCCATGGAAGATCGAAAGTAAAGTAACCCAACATCAGCACAAGTAGAATTTAACTTTGCTACAGTACCTAAGGAAGTGGTGGTTTGCTTTCTTGTACTAATGTTATCACGAGTTTCTGTTTAAGTTTCGTGTTGTGAAGTTTTCAAGTTTTGGGTGAAGTTCTTATGGACAAAGAGATAAAGAGTGGCAAGAGCTCAAGCTTGGGGATGCCCAAGGCACCCCAAGAGATTCAAGGATGCCGTAAAATCCTAAGCTTGGGGATGCCCCGGGAAGGCATCCCGTCTCTCGTCTTCAATCCATCGGTAACGTTACTTGGGGCTATATTTTTATTCACCACATGTTATGTGTTTTTGCTTGGAGCGTCTTGTATCGTAGGAGTCTTTTATTTTTGTTGTGTCACAATCATCCTTGCTGCACACGTAGAGAGAGAGACATGCACACACCGTGATTTTGTCGAGCTTCACTTATATCTTTTGGTAGACAATTCAGCTCACATGTGCTTCACTTATATCTTTTGAGCTAGATACTTTTGCTCTATGAGCTTCACTTATATCTTTTAGAGCGCAGCGGTGCGTCGCTTGGTAGTTGATCTATGCCTTGAAAGTAGTCTCAAAAGGGGTAGTTGTCCAAAGGGATACGAAAACTTCCACCTTCATGTGCATTGAATAGTTAGAGACGTTTGATTCATCTCAATTAGTTTTGAGTTGATGTTATGGTAATATTGAAGTCATGCTAGTAAGGTGTTGTGGATCTAGAAATACTTGTGTTGAAGTTAGTGATTCCCGTAGCATGCACGTATGGTGAAGCGCTATGTGATGAAATCTGAGCATGATTAGTATATTGATTATCATCCTTTGCGTGGCGGTCGGGATCGCGCGATGGTTTATACCTACCAACCCTTCCCCTAGGACTATGCGTTGAATGCTTTGTTTCGATTACTAATAAAACTTTTGCAACAAGTATATGAGTTCTTCATGACTAATGTTGAGTCCATGGTTTAGATGCACTTTCACCTTCCACCATCACTATCTTCTTAGTGCCGTGCAACTTTCGCCGGTGCACAACACCCACCATTAGCCTCCCTCAAAACAGCCACCATACCTACCTATTATGGCTTTTTCGAAGTCATTCCAAGATATATTGCCATGCAACCACCACCATGATATGTGCCACCACGTCTACATTGCCATTGCATGATCGTAAGATAGCTAGCATGATTTTTCCATTGATGTCCATGCCATGCTAGATCATTGCCATGGTACACTACCGAAGGCATTCCATATAGAGTCATCGTTACTCTAAGTTTTGAGTTGAAAGTGTGATGATCATCATTAATGGAGCATTGTCCCATGTGAGGAAATAAAAGAGGCCAAAGAAGCCCACAAAAAAAAGAGAGGCCAAAGATCCCACCAAATAAAAAAAATGAATGCGAGAAAAAGAGAGAAGGGACAATGCTACCACTTTTTCCACACTTGTGCATATCGAGCACCATGATCTTCATGATTGAGAGTCTCTCGTTTTGTCACCACCATATAGCTAGTGGGAAATTTTCGTTATATAACTTGGCTTGTATATTCCAATGATAGGCTTCTTCAAAATTTCCTTAGGTCTTCGTGAGCAAGCAAGTTGGATGCACACCCACTAGTTTTCTTTAAGAGCTTTCGCATACTCGTAGCTCTAGTGCATTATATGTATGGAAATCCCTACTCATTCACATTGATATCTATTGATGAGCATCTCCACAGCTCATTGATATGCCTAGTTAATGTGACTATCTTCTCCTTTTTGTCTTGCAACCTCCAGGACATTCCACACCATCTATAGTGCTATAACCATGGCTCACGCTCATGTATTGCGTGAGAGTTGAAAAGGTTTGAGAAAGTAAAGGTGTGAAACAATTACTTGGCCAATACCGGGGTTGTGCATGATTTAAATTCGTTGTGCAATGATGATAGAGCATAGCCAAACTATATGCTTTTGTAGGGATAACTTTCTTTTGGCCTTGTTATTTTCAAAGTTCATGATTACCTTGCTAGTTTGCTTGAATTATTATTGTTTCCACGTCAATAGCAAACTATTGTTTTGAATCTAATGGATCTGAACATTCACGTTACATAAGAGGAATTACAAAGGACACATATGCTAGGTAGCATGAAAGCATCAAAAATTCATTCTTATCACTTCCCTACTCGAGGACGAGCATGAATTAAGCTTGGGGATGCTTGATACGTCTCAAACGTATCTATAATTTTTGATGGTTTCACGCTGTTATCTTGTCTTCTTTGGTTGTTTTATGTACCTTTTATATCTTTTTTGGACTAACTTATTAATTCAGTGCCAAGTGCCAGTTCCCGTTTTTTCCGTGTTTTTGACTCTTTTCAGATCTGATTTTGGAACGGAGTCCAAACGGAAGAAAAACCCCGAAATAATTTTTTCCCGAATGGAAGAAGACCAGGGGGCTTTTGGGCCAAGCCAGGTGGGCTCCTGGGAGCCCACAAGCCCCCACTCCGCCACCAGGGGGAGGCGGCGGTGGCCCCCCTGGCCCTCCCTGGCCGCCCCCTGACCTAGGTCTTTGGCCTATAAATTCCCAAATATTCCGCAAAAAATCAGGAGAGCCTCGAAAATACTTTTCCGCCGCCGCAAGCTTCCGTTTCCGCGAGATCTCATCTGGAGACCCTTTCCGGCGCCCTGCCGGAGGGGACTTTGGAGTTGGAGGGCTTCATCATCATCATCATCGCCCCTCCAGTGACTCGTGAGTAGTTCACTTCGGACCTACGGGTCCGTAGTTAGTAGCTAGATGGCTTCTTCTCTCTCTTGGATCTTCAATACAAAGTTTTCCATGATCTTCATGGAGATCTATCCGATGTAATCCTCTTTGGCGGTGTGTTTGTCGAGATCCAATGAATTGTGGATTTGTGATCAGATTATCTATGATATATATTTGAGTCTTTCTGATTTCTTATATGCATGATTTGATATCCTTGTAAGTCTCTCCAAGTCTTGGGTTTTGTTTGGCCAACTAGATCTATGATTCTTGCAATGGGAGAAGTGCTTGGTTTTAGGTTCTGCCATGTGGTGACCTTTCCCAGTGACAGTAGGGGCAGCAAGGCACACATCAAGTAGTTGCCATCAAGGGTAAAAAGATGGGGTTTTTATCATTGGTTTGAGATTATCACTCTACATCATGTCATCTTGCTTAAGGCGTTACTCTGTTCTTATGGACTTAATACACTAGATGCATGCTGGATAGCGGTCGACGTGTGGAGTAATAGTAGTAGATGCAGAAAGTATCGGTCTACTTGTTTCGGACGTGATGTCTATAGAAACAATCATTGCATAGATATCGTCACGACTTTGCACAGTTCTATCAATTGCTCGACATTAATTTGTTCACCCACCGTCTACTTGCATTCATGAGAGAATCCACTAGTAAACACTACGTCCCCCGGGTCTATTCACATCCATCGTTTACACCTCCGCTTTTTTACTTTGCTTTGTTACTTTGTTGCTTTGAGTTATCTCTGGGCAAACAATCTATAAGGGATTGACAACCCCTTCATAGCGTTGGGAGCAAGTTTTTGTGTTTGTGCAGGATCTTGAGATACTCCTCCACTGGATTGATACCATGGTTCTCAAACTGAGGGAAGTACTTACCACCGCTACGCTACATCACCCTTTCCGCTTCGAGGGAACACCAACGCAAGGCTCCAAGGCCACAGGGGAAATCCTTTGCATACTTGCCTAGGAAGTCGCTTAAGGCGTAGCCGCAGCTGAAGGATTCCTGGTTGAAAGGACGTGGATGTCGCCTAGAGGGGGGGGGCTGAATAGGCGCTTTAAAATAATTAAGGTTTAGGCTTGAACAAATGCGGAATAAAACTAATGTTTAATATGTCAAGCACAAAACCTACAAACAACTAGGCTCACCTATGTGCACCAACAACTTATGCTAAGCAAGATAAACAACTAAGTGATAGCAAGATATATTACAATAAACAATATGTCTATCACAAAGTAAAGTGCATAAGTAAAGGGTTCGGGTAAGAGATAACCGAGGTACGGGGAGACGATGATGTATCCCGAAGTTCACACCCTTGCGGATGCTAATCTCCGTTAGAGCGGTGTGGAGGCACAATGCTCCCCAAGATGCCACTAAGGCCACCGTAATCTCCTCACGCCCTCGCACAATGCAAGATGCCGTGATTCCACTAAGGGACCCTTGAGGGCGGTCATCGAACCCGTACAAATGGAAAACCTTGGGGGCGGTCACCGAACCCGTACACGTGGCAACCCTTGGGGGCGGTTACCGAACCCGTACAAATTGCTCGGGGCAATCTCCACAACCTAATTGGAGACCCCGACGCTTGCCCAGAGCTTCACACCACAATGATTGAGCTCCGAGACACCACCAAGCTTCTAGGACGCCAAAGCATCCGCGAAGAACAATATCTAGGGTACTAAGTACCAAAGGTAATAATGTCACGCCCAAGATGCGACCCTATCCTCAATTTGGCACGGGGGCCTCGTCAGGGATAGAAGCGCATCTCGTCGTGTCGCAAGAATGGATATCGTTACAAGTACATGTACTGAAAAGGAGAGATATATCAAGAGTTGGCTTACACTCGCCACAAGCTACCTCAGAGTCACATCAGTACATTACATAATCATCAAGAGTAAGAGCAGGGTCCGACTACGGACGAAAATAAACGACAAAAGAAGAACGACGTCCATCCTTGCTATCCCAGGCTGCTGGCCTGGAACCCATCCTAGATCGATGAAGAAGAAGAAGAAGAAGAAGAAGAAGAAGCAACTCCGAATGAACAATCAACGCGCTCGCGTCAAGTAATCTTTACCTGTACTTGCAACTGGTGTTGTAGTAATCTGTGAGCCACAGGGGACTCAGCAATCTCATTTCCAAAGGTAACAAGACTAGCAAAGCTTAATGGGTGAGGTATGGTTAAGTGGTGGGGTTGCAGTAGCGCCTAAGCATATATTTGGTGGCTAACTTACGAGTACAAGAAGTAAGAGGGGAAAGATCCACGCATAACGGGCGTGAACTACTCATGATCAAAAGAATGATCCTGAACACCTACCTACGTCAGACATAACCCCACCGTGTCCTCGATCGAAGAGGGAACTCACGAAGGAGACAGTCACGGTTACGCACATAGTTGGCAAGCTTTAATTAAGTTAACTTCAAGTTATCTAGAACCAGTGTTAAACAAAGCTTCCACGTTGCCACATAACCGCAGGCACGGCTTTCCGAAAGATTTAACCTTGCAGGGGTGCTCCAACTAGTCCATCACAAATTACCACAAGCCGCATAGAAATCCTCAATCACGAAGCTCGCGATCTCGTCGGATTCCCTACTGGAAAACCTCAACCCTGAGTTTACCCAAAGCATCACCGGAATCCCGATGCACAAGATATCTCGTCAAAGGTAAAACTAATCCAGCAAGGCCGCCCGACGTGTCGACGATCCCGATAGGAGTCGCGTACCTCGTTCTCAGGACACGACGGATAAGCACAGCGTACGGTGGCCTGATAGAAATCTCCCGAGTTGCCCCGGGTTGGCCCCGCAAACGGCTCTAGTTTGGACCAACACTCATGAGGAGCACTGGCCCGGGGGTTGATTAAATTATCCTCGGGGTCCGGAAAGTCCCTATGCAATTTTATTAGGTGTTTAGGCAAATGTAGTACCAAAGTTGGGCCTTGCTAGACCAGCTTTAATCTAAAACGAATTATCAAGGGGGTCCCCATAACAACCCCGATCGTGTTAGGAGCGCTCATTTATGGAACATAACACCGGTAGCCGAAACTAAGGGGGCAAAGGTGGAACAAAACACCAGGCTAGAAAGGCCGAGCCTTCCACCTTTTACCAAGTATATAGGTCCATTAAATTATATAGCATTTAATATGGTGATATAACAAGGAACCCATGCTTTCACATGGAAGCATCTGCACCTGCAACTAGCAACGCTATCAACAGGGTTAAGCAAGCAGTAACATAGCCAATCAGTGGTTTGCTAGGTTGAACAGGTTGAGGGTTAACATGGCATTGTTGAGAGGCTGATATTTAACATGTGGTAGGCAACGAGACATAGACGGTAGCAACGGTAAAACTAGCATGGCAATGATAGTAATGGTATCTGGGGAAATGATCCTCTTGCCTGAGATCCCGCTTCGAAGAAGAATGCCTCCGTGAAGCAGACGAACCGACGTAGTCGAACGGGTCCTCACAATCCGGCACGATGCGGAACTCTATCGAGACGAAGCAAACCGGAAACAAGAATCAACACACGATATTCACCACACGATGCACAACACATATGATGCATGAGCTACTGAATAAATGCAAGCCACGGCAAGACAAAACATACAATCATACCTACACATTAAGTGAAGTTCAATATGCACGAGTTGCATATTGACGAAACTTCACGTTAATTATTTAGTTCACTCCCGGTTATCTACACGGCAATTTTAATGTTGTCAAACATGCAAGAGGTGAAGCGGAAATTAAACTACCTATCTAGGCAATTTAAATGAGGTCGGAAATGACATATAGCATCTCCGAGACGACCTCACAAGTTAGTTTACAATTCTGTCCAGATCTGACCTAATGCATTTAATTGGTTGTTAAGCAGCAAAACAAATAGGTTCACGTGATTCTATGCGTCAAGGCAGGCAATCTACACGTAAAGAACATCTCCAACGGAGCTACGGATCAGAAGATACAAGCACCGCAAGATATGATGGCATGAATGCAAAATGTGTGCAACGGCGGCTACGAACACTTCATCACATACAAACAGAAAGAGAAAAAGAAACTACACGAGAATCTAAGCAAGTTTCATGTAGGACACGATCAAAACGGAGCTACGGTTCGAAAACTACGAGCAAAACGAGAAAACACTACAATCTGCCAAAAACAGCCACATAGCACTTTCTACGCCTCGCAACTTCGGCTACACAACTCCGATGAGCTCAAGCAAGGCATGGCACGGAAGAGGGCAAGAAGCACTACTACGAACAGCTGACAACAACTAGCGTGGCAACAAGGAGCACTAGGAAAAGAAGACACAAAATGGCATCTGACGCACTATTTCAGACTTAGTGAAAATATCACCTCCTGAAAGTGCAGTTTTCAGCCTGAAGCAATATTGACAGCAGCAAACCCTATAGCTACAGGACTCCAAACGGCATGAAACTTAACATCATGCTAGAGGAACACAAGGGGAACAACTAACTCCATTGGACCAACCTCAAAAGAGCTACAGATCTAAAGATGCAAGCCAGACAAGACAGCAACAAAATATAACAGATTCCAGACTTAGAAATATTTCAGCTCCTCTGAAACAGCACTATTTAGGCAACTTGAGGGCAGTCAAACAACACCTAAACATGCATTTCTATTGCAACCAAAAATACCAGGGACTAAACAAAACATCCGAGATCAACTCTCTAGTTGACAACTAATTCGAACGGGGCTCGGAATAAACCCTACGAATTAAACAAAAGGGCTTCATGGCAATATATCTCGCGAACTAACTTCTTCAAAAGCTAAAACTAATTGCACAGAAAAATCCATGGGATTTTTCTACCCCGAGAACATATAAAATAAGTGGGTTTTGCAACTCAAAATAAAGCCACACATTAATGCGAGATAAAACCTCTAAACGGGAAAATAAACTACCGGTAAAACCCTACACGGAAAAATACGAGTGACCGCTCTAAAAAACATAGAAATATGGTCCCTAAAACATGAACATTAAATCTATGGCATACGGGCAATCCGGATACACACGAAAATTAACTACGGAATGGATCCTAGTTAAACAGCACGTAAAACGAGGCATTAGGCACTCTAAACAACGTTAAACAAATATGCATGTTGGATAATCGTGTTCTACTCGCGAAGCTACCCCAAAACGATATATAACACGCGTCGTTCCGACTTACGGTTTAGAAACTACGAACGTTCTAAGATATACCTATTTTCCGGAGTATAAACAATTCCGAAAACAACCTAAAATGCCTAATGGGCCGAACAGGCGCAAAATAGGTAAAAAGATGCTCAGGCGGGGGGAAGGTCCTCACCTTCGCGGGCCAAGAGTAGGCCGGCCTGGGGCGTCCTGGGCCTCGCGTGGGGAGGCAGGCCTGGGAGAAACCGGCGGCCTGCTGGAGCTTGGCGCTCTGGCCTGGGCCGAGACGCGGAGGCGAGCTGGGCCGGTCGGGGCGGAGGCTGGGCCGACGCGGGGCCCACGGGGCGCTGGAGCAGGAGGTCCCGTCGAGCTCGGATCAAGGGGCGGCGGATCTGGCAGCTCGCGCTGCTGGCGGCGCCGGCAGGATCTGCGGGGACGGCGCGAGGCGTTTGGGGCCGGGCCGACGGCGGCTGATGGCCGTGCTGCCGGTGGCCGGAGCTCCGGTCTGCGCGGCGGCCGCCGGCGACGCAGGGGCTGGCCACCCGGGCACGCGACGGGAAGAGGCGACGGCCGGCGACGACGCGAGACGGGGCAGTGGCCGCTGCCGGCGGCGGAAGACGCCAGGAGGCGCGGCGAGCTCGGCATGCGGTGCTGGCGGCGGGGCAGCTGGAGGCGGGGCGCAGGCGGGGAAGGCGCGGGGCGCGGGAGGCGCTGGCCGGCTCGTGCTCGGCAACGGGAGGCAGGGAGGAGCGGCGGCGCTCGGGCCGAGATGGGCTCGGGCGGGCCGCGCACGGGCCTAGCGGGCCGGCGGCTGGAGGAGGGAGACAGGTGGGAGGAGAGAGGCTAGGGTTTTGGGACGGTGCGGATCCCGAGGTGGCTAGGGTTAGCCATATTAGGGAGGTTAGGGCGTCTATTTAAAGGATGGGGCTAGGTTAGGGGGGGTATTTGGGGGGTTTTCGACCCTCCGGACGCGTTCGCGCGGTCCGATCGGAGAGGCGGGTTAGGGTTAGGTGTGTGGAGTGGCGTTGACTAAGATTAGAGGGAAGTGGTGCTGCGCGGCATCGACTTTTAAAACACCGACAGATGTCTGACGATTAACCGAAGACGGTGCCGCTACGGTTGACCGTTCGGGTACCAGGCGGTCTCCGATCGCGACGAAATTCCACAGGCGGCCTAGCTAGAACTAATCGCGACCGCGTGCCAAGTTTCACCTCGATCAGAGAGAGTTTTAAACGTGCTTTAGAAACAGGGTTTCGACGGTGCCACGGGCGCGGGCGAGTGCGGTCGGGCTCAGAACGGACGACGACGATAACCGGCAACTACTAACGAATGCAAGTTTTGAAAACTGGCGGCAACGGAGACGCCGATGCAATGCTGATGATGCGCATGATGACACGACAATTAAAATAAGCCACACGACGAAAACGGAAAGAGAGGGGAAGCTTCTAGAACGTCGGCACCGGGCTGTCACAACACTCCTACACTACAAGAGGATCTCGCCCCGAGATCCAAGAATGAAAGGGGGAGAGGATGAGAAAGAACAAGAGGTAAAACTTAGTCGCTTCTTTGACAAACGAGTGAAACGAACGATCCTTGAAGGTTGCAAGGAGATAAGGAATGACATGAGAAAGAAACCAAAATTCACGGAAAATTTCGGCAGCACTTTGGTAGGAAATGGGACAAAAAATTCGAAAAGGTAGGAGAAATAGACAACAATCACAACAAACAAGTAAATAGAACAAGGGAACACCATGAACTTGATAGAACAACATGATTGATCCAAAAGAGCAACAACACAATGCCTCCGGAACAAGAGAATATGAACTAGCTCAAGCGGAAGAAGAGAATGAAGAGAGAATGACAACTACTAACTCCAATGAACTTGACAAGCATCCTTGCAAGAAGAATTGGACGAAGTTGTTGGGAAAAACAACAATGAAAAGAACAAGATAGTAGTGGGCTTATGAAAATCATCTCAACAAATATGAGGTGATAGCCAACCACTACAAGAACCAGGGATAGATTGGGAACAACAAGATAAGAACAACTCTAACACGAAGAGGATACATTGAGAACTGGGATTAAAGACAAGCACCATGATAGCACAATCCCTAGGAAAAGCTTTAGGTGAAATCCAGACCAAGATAGCTCAATGAAGAAATCATGGTTGAAAATATCTCATGACCATAGAATTGGTGGATTTAATTATCTCATTCTCGAGAGGAAAACTCTTCAAGTCTCCTACACTAACAAGAAGGCTATAATACCACCTCAAAGGATAAAGGAAGAACAAATGCACTTAGAAACGCAAGAGAACGGATACTTGAGGTTTTGCTACAAAATCTTGAAGAACACTTGAGAAAGGATTGAAACCTTGATGAACCACCATGAAGGGCCACCGTATACAAATGAATGATGCAACGATATGAAGGTAGAAAAGAATAAGATTATGACCTTGCCAAGATTTAGATGAAGCCTCACGGAGAGAAACTTGACAAAACTTGGAACTCCAGAAAAGAAAAGATAAGCATTTGAGAAAAGAATTGATATCGTGAGCCACTCCGGAAGAAGAATTAAGATCATTTGATGAAACAAGAATAAGAATTATGTTATGCTTATCCTTCATCAAGTTAAATTGATGACAATCAACGGATTTAGCATATCACTTATTCTACTAGAAATGAATCTTGAAGAGACAGAGAGGAAAAAACACCACTTGAAGCAAAATTAAAGGAAGCACCGGTAAGAATTCACAATTGAATGAGAAAACCAAGAATCAATGGAGATACAAGAGAATGATGAGATCATAAGCCACCTGAGAGAAAACTTGAATAAGACACCGGAATAATTGAGAGACGGACGAAGAGGCAACAATTTAGAAGAATTGAGGATGAAAGCTGAAAGCTGAGAACGAAGAATCTTCTGAAATGATGGCCTTCGGATCACGAAGCTCGCGATCTCGTCGGATTCCCTAGTGGAAAACCTCAACCCTGAGATTACCCAAAGCATCACCGGAATCCCGATGCACAAGATATCTCGTCAAAGGTAAAACTAATCCAGCAAGGCCGCCCGACGTGTCGACGATCCCGATAGGAGTCGCGTACCTCGTTCTCAGGACACGACGGATAAGCACAGCGTACGGTGGCCTGATAGAAATCTCCTGAGTTGCCCCGGGTTGGCCCCGCAAACGGCTCTAGTTTGGACCAACACTCATGAGGAGCACTGGCCCGGGGGTTGATTAAATTATCCTCGGGGTCCGGAAAGTCCCTATGCAATTTTATTAGGTGTTTAGGCAAATGTAGTACCAAAGTTGGGCCTTGCTAGACCAGCTTCAATCTAAAACGAATTATCAAGGGGTCCCCATAACAACCCCGATCGTGTTAGGAGCGCTCATTCATGGAACATAACACCGGTAGCCGAAACTAAGGGGGCAAAGGTGGAACAAAACACCAGGCTAGAAAGGCCGAGCCTTCCACCTTTTACCAAGTATATAGGTCCATTAAATTATATAGCATTAAATATGGTGATATAACAAGGAACCCATGCTTTCACATGGGAGCATCTGCACCTGCAACTAGCAACGCTATCAACAGGGTTAAGCAAGCAGTAACATAGCCAATCAGTGGTTTGCTAGGTTGAACAGGTTGAGGGTTAACATGGCATTGTTGAGAGGCTGATATTTAACATGTGGTAGGCAACGAGACATAGACGGTAGCAACGGTAAAACTAGCATGGCAATGATAGTAATGGTATCTGGGGGAAATGATCCTCTTGCCTGAGATCCCGCTTGGAAGAAGAATGCCTCCGTGAAGCAGACGAACCGACATAGTCGAACGGGTCCTCACAATCCGGCACGATGCGGAACTCTATCGAGACAAAGCAAACCGGAAACAAGAATCAACACACGATATTCACCACACGATGCACAACACATATGATGCATGAGCTACTGAATAAATGCAAGCCACGGCAAGACAAAACATACAATCATACCTACACATTAAGTGAAGTTCAATATGCACGAGTTGCATATTGACGAAACTTCACGTTAATTATTTAGTTCACTCCCGGTTATCTACACGGCAATTTTAATGTTGTCAAACATGCAAGAGGTGAAGCGGAAATTAAACTACCTATCTAGGCAATTTAAATGAGGTCGGAAATGACATATAGCATCTCCGAGACGACCTCACAAGTTAATTTACAATTCTGTCCAGATCTGACCTAATGCATTTAATTGGTTGTTAAGCAGCAAAACAAATAGGTTCACGTGATTCTACGCGTCAAGGCTGGCAATCTACACGTAAAGAACATCTCCAACGGAGCTACGGATCAGAAGATACAAGCACCGCAACATATGATGGCATGAATGCAAAATGTGTGCAACGGCGGCTACGAACACTTCATCACATACAAACAGCAAGAGAAAAAGAAACTACACGATAATCTAAGCAAGTTTCATGTAGGACACGATCAAAACGGAGCTACGGTTCGAAAACTACGAGCAAAACGAGAAAACACTACAATCTGCCAAAAACAGCCACATAGCACTTTCTACGCCTCGCAACTTCGGCTACACAACTCCGATGAGCTCAAGCAAGGCATGGCACGGAAGAGGGCAAGAAGCACTAATACGAACAGCTGATAACAACTAGCGTGGCAACAAGGAGCACTAGGAAAAGAAGACACAAAATGGCATCTGACGCACTATTTCAGACTTAGTGAAAATATCACCTCCTGAAAGTGCAGTTTTCAGCCTGAAGCAATATTGACAGCAGCAAAACCTATAGCTACAGGACTCCAAACGGCATGAAACTTAACAGCATGCTAGAGGAACACAAGGGGAACAACTAACTCCATCGGACCAACCTCAAAAGAGCTACAGATCTAAAGATGCAAGCCAGACAAGACAGCAACAAAATATAACAGATTCCAGACTTAGAAATATTTCAGCTCCTCTGAAACAGCACTATTCAAGCAACTTGAGGGCAGTCAAACAACACCTAAACATGCATTTCTATTGCAACCAAAAATACCAGGGACTAAACAAAACATCCGAGATCAACTCTCTAGTTGACAACTAATTCGAACGGGGCTCGGAATAAACCCTACGAATTAAACAAAAGGGCTTCACGGCAATATATCTTGCGAACTAACTTCCTCAAAAGCTAAAACTAATTGCACAGAAAAATCCACCCCGAGAACATATAAAATAAGTGGGGTTTGCAACTCAAAATAAAGCCACACATTAATGCGAGATAAAACCTCTAAACGGGAAAATAAACTACCGGTAAAACCCTACACGGAAAAATACGAGTGACCGCTCTAAAAAAACGTAGAAATATGGTCCCTAAAACATGGACATTAAATCTATGGCATACGGGCAATCCGGATACACACGAAAATTAACTACGGAATGGATCCTAGTTAAACATCACGTAAAACGAGGCATTAGGCACTCTAAACAACGTTAAACAAATATGCATGTTGGATAATCGTGTTCTACTCGCGAAGCTACCCCAAAACGATATATAACACGCGTCGTTCCGACTTACGGTTTAGAAACTACGAACGTTCTAAGATATACCTATTTTCCGGAGTATAAACAATTCCGAAAACAACCTAAAATGCCTAATGGGCCGAACAGGCGCAAAATAGGTAAAAAGATGCTCAGGCGGGGGGAAGGTCCTCACCTTCGCGGGCCAAGAGTAGGCCGGCCTGGGGCGACCTGGGCCTCGCGTGGGGAGGCAGGCCTGGGAGAAACCGGCGGCCTGCTGGAGCTTGGCGCTCTGGCCTGGGCCGAGACGCGGAGGCGAGCTGGGCCGGTCGGGGCGGAGGCTGGGCCGACGCGGGGCCCACGGGGCGCTGGAGCGGGAGGTCCCGTCGAGCTCGGATCAAGGCGGCGGCGGATCTGACAGCTCGCGCTGCTGGCGGCGCCGGCAGGATCTGCGGGGACGGCGCGAGGCGTTTGGGGCCGGGCCGACGGCGGCTGATGGCGGTGCTGCCGGTGGCCGGAGCTCCGGTCTGCGCGGCGGCCGCCGGCGACGCAGGGGCTGGCCACCCGGGCACGCGACGGGAAGAGGCGACGGCCGGCGACGACGCGAGACGGGGCAGTGGCCGCTGCCGGCGGCGGAAGACGCCAGGAGGCGCGGCGAGCTCGGCATGCGGTGCTGGCGGCGGGGCAGCTGGAGGCGGGGCGCAGGCGGGGAAGGCGCGGGGCGCGGGAGGCGCTGGCCGGCTCGTGCTCGGCAACGGGAGGCAGGGAGGAGCGGCGGCGCTCGGGCCGAGATGGGCTCGGGCGGGCCGCGCACGGGCCTAGCGGGCCGGCGGCTGGAGGAGGGAGACAGGTGGGAGGAGAGAGGCTAGGGTTTTGGGACGGTGCGGATCCCGAGGTGGCTAGGGTTAGCCATATTAGGGAGGTTAGGGCGTCTATTTAAAGGATGGGGCTAGGTTAGGGGGGGTATTTGGGGGGTTTTCGACCCTCCGGACGCGTTCGCGCGGTCCGATCGGAGAGGCGGGTTAGGGTTAGGTGTGTGGAGTGGCGTTGACTAAGATTAGAGGGAAGTGGTGCTGCGCGGCATCGACTTTTAAAACACCGACAGATGTCTGACGATTAACCGAAGACGGTGCCGCTACGGTTGACCGTTCGGGTACCAGGCGGTCTCCGATCGCGACGAAATTCCACAGGCGGCCTAGCTAGAACTAATCGCGACCGCGTGCCAAGTTTCACCTCGATCAGAGAGAGTTTTAAACGTGCTTTAGAAACAGGGTTTCGACGGTGCCGCGGGCGCGGGCGAGTGCGGTCGGGCTCAGAACGGACGACGACGATAACCGGCAACTACTAACGAATGCAAGTTTTGAAAACTGGCGGCAACGGAGACGCCGATGCAATGCTGATGATGCGCATGATGACACGACAATTAAAATAAGCCACACGACGAAAACGGAAAGAGAGGGGAAGCTTCTAGAACGTCGGCACCGGGCTGTCACAACACTCCTACACTACAAGAGGATCTCGCCCCGAGATCCAAGAATGAAAGGGGGAGAGGATGAGAAAGAACAAGAGGTAAAACTTAGTCGCTTCTTTGACAAACGAGTGAAACGAACGATCCTTGAAGGTTGCAAGGAGATAAGGAATGACATGAGAAAGAAACCAAAATTCACGGAAAATTTCGGCAGCACTTTGGTAGGAAATGGGACAAAAAATTCGAAAAGGTAGGAGAAATAGACAACAATCACAACAAACAAGTAAATAGAACAAGGGAACACCATGAACTTGATAGAACAACATGATTGATCCAAAAGAGCAACAACACAATGCCTCCGGAACAAGAGAATATGAACTAGCTCAAGCGGAAGAAGAGAATGAAGAGAGAATGACAACTACTAACTCCAATGAACTTGACAAGCATCCTTGCAAGAAGAATTGGACGAAGTTGTTGGGAAAAACAACAATGAAAAGAACAAGATAGTAGTGGGCTTATGAAAATCATCTCAACAAATATGAGGTGATAGCCAACCACTACAAGAACCAGGGATAGATTGGGAACAACAAGATAAGAACAACTCTAACACGAAGAGGATACATTGAGAACTGGGATTAAAGACAAGCACCATGATAGCACAATCCCTAGGAAAAGCTTTAGGTGAAATCCAGACCAAGATAGCTCAATGAAGAAATCATGGTTGAAAATATCTCATGACCATAGAATTGGTGGATTTAATTATCTCATTCTCGAGAGGAAAACTCTTCAAGTCTCCTACACTAACAAGAAGGCTATAATACCACCTCAAAGGATAAAGGAAGAACAAATGCACTTAGAAACGCAAGAGAACGGATACTTGAGGTTTTGCTACAAAATCTTGAAGAACACTTGAGAAAGGATTGAAACCTTGATGAACCACCATGAAGGGCCACCGTATACAAATGAATGATGCAACGATATGAAGGTAGAAAAGAATAAGATTATGACCTTGCCAAGATTTAGATGAAGCCTCACGGAGAGAAACTTGACAAAACTTGGAACTCCAGAAAAGAAAAGATAAGCATTTGAGAAAAGAATTGATATCGTGAGCCACTCCGGAAGAAGAATTAAGATCATTTGATGAAACAAGAATAAGAATTATGTTATGCTTATCCTTCATCAAGTTAAATTGATGACAATCAACGGATTTAGCATATCACTTATTCTACTAGAAATGAATCTTGAAGAGACAGAGAGGAAAAAACACCACTTGAAGCAAAATTAAAGGAAGCACCGGTAAGAATTCACAATTGAATGAGAAAACCAAGAATCAATGGAGATACAAGAGAATGATGAGATCATAAGCCACCTGAGAGAAAACTTGAATAAGACACCGGAATAATTGAGAGACGGACGAAGAGGCAACAATTTAGAAGAATTGAGGATGAAAGCTGAAAGCTGAGAACGTAGAATCTTCTGAAATGATGGCCTTCGGATCACGAAGCTCGCGATCTCGTCGGATTCCCTAGTGGAAAACCTCAACCCTGAGATTACCCAAAGCATCACCGGAATCCCGATGCACAAGATATCTCGTCAAAGGTAAAACTAATCCAGCAAGGCCGCCCGACGTGTCGACGATCCCGATAGGAGTCGCGTACCTCGTTCTCAGGACACGACGGATAAGCACAGCGTACGGTGGCCTGATAGAAATCTCCCGAGTTGCCCCGGGTTGGCCCCGCAAACGGCTCTAGTTTGGACCAACACTCATGAGGAGCACTGGCCCGGGGGTTGATTAAATTATCCTCGGGGTCCGGAAAGTCCCTATGCAATTTTATTAGGTGTTTAGGCAAATGTAGTACCAAAGTTGGGCCTTGCTAGACCAGCTTCAATCTAAAACGAATTATCAAGGGGTCCCCATAACAACCCCGATCGTGTTAGGAGCGCTCATTCATGGAACATAACACCGGTAGCCGAAACTAAGGGGGCAAAGGTGGAACAAAACACCAGGCTAGAAAGGCCGAGCCTTCCACCTTTTACCAAGTATATAGGTCCATTAAATTATATAGCATTTAATATGGTGATATAACAAGGAACCCATGCTTTCACATGGGAGCATCTGCACCTGCAACTAGCAACGCTATCAACAGGGTTAAGCAAGCAGTAACATAGCCAATCAGTGGTTTGCTAGGTTGAACAGGTTGAGGGTTAACATGGCATTGTTGAGAGGCTGATATTTAACATGTGGTAGGCAACGAGACATAGACGGTAGCAACGGTAAAACTAGCATGGCAATGATAGTAATGGTATCTGGGGGAAATGATCCTCTTGCCTGAGATCCCGCTTGGAAGAAGAATGCCTCCGTGAAGCAGACGAACCGACATAGTCGAACGGGTCCTCACAATCCGGCACGATGCGGAGCTCTATCGAGACAAAGCAAACCGGAAACAAGAATCAACACACGATATTCACCACACGATGCACAACACATATGATGCATGAGCTACTGAATAAATGCAAGCCACGGCAAGACAAAACATACAATCATACCTACACATTAAGTGAAGTTCAATATGCACGAGTTGCATATTGACGAAACTTCACGTTAATTATTTAGTTCACTCCCGGTTATCTACACGGCAATTTTAATGTTGTCAAACATGCAAGAGGTGAAGCGGAAATTAAACTACCTATCTAGGCAATTTAAATGAGGTCGGAAATGACATATAGCATCTCCGAGACGACCTCACAAGTTAATTTACAATTCTGTCCAGATCTGACCTAATGCATTTAATTGGTTGTTAAGCAGCAAAACAAATAGGTTCACGTGATTCTACGCGTCAAGGCTGGCAATCTACACGTAAAGAACATCTCCAACGGAGCTACGGATCAGAAGATACAAGCACCGCAACATATGATGGCATGAATGCAAAATGTGTGCAACGGCGGCTACGAACACTTCATCACATACAAACAGCAAGAGAAAAAGAAACTACACGATAATCTAAGCAAGTTTCATGTAGGACACGATCAAAACGGAGCTACGGTTCGAAAACTACGAGCAAAACGAGAAAACACTACAATCTGCCAAAAACAGCCACATAGCACTTTCTACGCCTCGCAACTTCGGCTACACAACTCCGATGAGCTCAAGCAAGGCATGGCACGGAAGAGGGCAAGAAGCACTACTACGAACAACTGATAACAACTAGCGTGGCAACAAGGAGCACTAGGAAAAGAAGACACAAAATGGCATCTCACGCACTATTTCAGACTTAGTGAAAATATCACCTCCTGAAAGTGCAGTTTTCAGCCTGAAGCAATATTGACAGCAGCAAAACCTATAGCTACAGGACTCCAAACGGCATGAAACTTAACAGCATGCTAGAGGAACACAAGGGGAACAACTAACTCCATCAGACCAACCTCAAAAGAGCTACAGATCTAAAGATGCAAGCCAGACAAGACAGCAACAAAATATAACAGATTCCAGACTTAGAAATATTTCAGCTCCTCTGAAACAGCACTATTCAAGCAACTTGAGGGCAGTCAAACAACACCTAAACATGCATTTCTATTGCAACCAAAAATACCAGGGACTAAACAAAACATCCGAGATCAACTCTCTAGTTGACAACTAATTCGAACGGGGCTCGGAATAAACCCTACGAATTAAACAAAAGGGCTTCACGGCAATATATCTTGCGAACTAACTTCCTCAAAAGCTAAAACTAATTGCACAGAAAAATCCACCCCGAGAACATATAAAATAAGTGGGGTTTGCAACTCAAAATAAAGCCACACATTAATGCGAGATAAAACCTCTAAACGGGAAAATAAACTACCGGTAAAACCCTACACGGAAAAATACGAGTGACCGCTCTAAAAAAACATAGAAATATGGTCCCTAAAACATGGACATTAAATCTATGGCATACGGGCAATCCGGATACACACGAAAATTAACTACGGAATGGATCCTAGTTAAACATCACGTAAAACGAGGCATTAGGCACTCTAAACAACGTTAAACAAATATGCATGTTGGATAATCGTGTTCTACTCGCGAAGCTACCCCAAAACGATATATAACACGCGTCGTTCCGACTTACGGTTTAGAAACTACGAACGTTCTAAGATATACCTATTTTCCGGAGTATAAACAATTCCGAAAACAACCTAAAATGCCTAATGGGCCGAACAGGCGCAAAATAGGTAAAAAGATGCTCAGGCGGGGGGAAGGTCCTCACCTTCGCGGGCCAAGAGTAGGCCGGCCTGGGGCGACCTGGGCCTCGCGTGGGGAGGCAGGCCTGGGAGAAACCGGCGGCCTGCTGGAGCTTGGCGCTCTGGCCTGGGCCGAGACGCGGAGGCGAGCTGGGCCGGTCGGGGCGGAGGCTGGGCCGACGCGGGGCCCACGGGGCGCTGGAGCGGGAGGTCCCGTCGAGCTCGGATCAAGGCGGCGGCGGATCTGGCAGCTCGCGCTGCTGGCGGCGCCGGCAGGATCTGCGGGGACGGCGCGAGGCGTTTGGGGCCGGGCCGACGGCGGCTGATGGCGGTGCTGCCGGTGGCCGGAGCTCCGGTCTGCGCGGCGGCCGCCGGCGACGCAGGGGCTGGCCACCCGGGCACGCGACGGGAAGAGGCGACGGCCGGCGACGACGCGAGACGGGGCAGTGGCCGCTGCCGGCGGCGGAAGACGCCAGGAGGCGCGGCGAGCTCGGCATGCGGTGCTGGCGGCGGGGCAGCTGGAGGCGGGGCGCAGGCGGGGAAGGCGCGGGGCGCGGGAGGCGCTGGCCGGCTCGTGCTCGGCAACGGGAGGCAGGGAGGAGCGGCGGCGCTCGGGCCGAGATGGGCTCGGGCGGGCCGCGCACGGGCCTAGCGGGCCGGCGGCTGGAGGAGGGAGACAGGTGGGAGGAGAGAGGCTAGGGTTTTGGGACGGTGCGGATCCCGAGGTGGCTAGGGTTAGCCATATTAGGCAGGTTAGGGCGTCTATTTAAAGGATGGGGCTAGGTTAGGGGGGGGGGGTATTTGGGGGGTTTTCGACCCTCCGGACGCGTTCGCGCGGTCCGATCGGAGAGGCGGGTTAGGGTTAGGTGTGTGGAGTGGCGTTGACTAAGATGAGAGGGAAGTGGTGCTGCGCGGCATCGACTTTTAAAACACCGACAGATGTCTGACGATTAACCGAAGACGGTGCCGCTACGGTTGACCGTTCGGGTACCATGCGGTCTCCGATCGCGACGAAATTCCACAGGCGGCCTAGCTAGAACTAATCGCGACCGCGTGCCAAGTTTCACCTCGATCAGAGAGAGTTTTAAACGTGCTTTAGAAACAGGGTTTCGACGGTGCCGCGGGCGCGGGCGAGTGCGGTCGGGCTCAGAACGGACGACGACGATAACCGGCAACTACTAACGAATGCAAGTTTTGAAAACTGGCGGCAACGGAGACGCCGATGCAATGCTGATGATGCGCATGATGACACGACAATTAAAATAAGCCACACGACGAAAACGGAAAGAGAGGGGAAGCTTCTAGAACGTCGGCACCGGGCTGTCACAACACTCCTACACTACAAGAGGATCTCGCCCCGAGATCCAAGAATGAAAGGGGGAGAGGATGAGAAAGAACAAGAGGTAAAACTTAGTCGCTTCTTTGACAAACGAGTGAAACGAACGATCCTTGAAGGTTGCAAGGAGATAAGGAATGACATGAGAAAGAAACCAAAATTCACGGAAAATTTCGGCAGCACTTTGGTAGGAAATGGGACAAAAAATTCGAAAAGGTAGGAGAAATAGACAACAATCACAACAAACAAGTAAATAGAACAAGGGAACACCATGAACTTGATAGAACAACATGATTGATCCAAAAGAGCAACAACACAATGCCTCCGGAACAAGAGAATATGAACTAGCTCAAGCGGAAGAAGAGAATGAAGAGAGAATGACAACTACTAACTCCAATGAACTTGACAAGCATCCTTGCAAGAAGAATTGGACGAAGTTGTTGGGAAAAACAACAATGAAAAGAACAAGATAGTAGTGGGCTTATGAAAATCATCTCAACAAATATGAGGTGACAGCCAACCACTACAAGAACCAGGGATAGATTGGGAACAACAAGATAAGAACAACTCTAACACGAAGAGGATACATTGAGAACTGGGATTAAAGACAAGCACCATGATAGCACAATCCCTAGGAAAAGCTTTAGGTGAAATCCAGACCAAGATAGCTCAATGAAGAAATCATGGTTGAAAATATCTCATGACCATAGAATTGGTGGATTTAATTATCTCATTCTCGAGAGGAAAACTCTTCAAGTCTCCTACACTAACAAGAAGGCTATAATACCACCTCAAAGGATAAAGGAAGAACAAATGCACTTAGAAACGCAAGAGAACGGATACTTGAGGTTCTGCTACAAAATCTTGAAGAACACTTGAGAAAGGATTGAAACCTTGATGAACCACCATGAAGGGCCACCGTATACAAATGAATGATGCAACGATATGAAGGTAGAAAAGAATAAGATTATGACCTTGCCAAGATTTAGATGAAGCCTCACGGAGAGAAACTTGACAAAACTTGGAACTCCAGAAAAGAAAAGATAAGCATTTGAGAAAAGAATTGATATCGTGAGCCACTCCGGAAGAAGAATTAAGATCATTTGATGAAACAAGAATAAGAATTATGTTATGCTTATCCTTCATCAAGTTAAATTGATGACAATCAACGGATTTAGCATATCACTTATTCTACTAGAAATGAATCTTGAAGAGACAGAGAGGAAAAAAACACCACTTGAAGCAAAATTAAAGGAAGCACCGGTAAGAATTCACAATTGAATGAGAAAACCAAGAATCAATGGAGATACAAGAGAATGATGAGATCATAAGCCACCTGAGAGAAAACTTGAATAAGACACCGGAATAATTGAGAGACGAACGAAGAGGCAACAATTTAGAAGAATTAAGAAAGAAAGCTGAAAGCTGAGAACGAAGAATCTTCTGAAATGATGGCCTTCGGATCACAAAGCTCGCGATCTCGTCGGATTCCCTAGTGGAAAACCTCAACCCTGAGATTACCCAAAGCATCACCGGAATCCCGATGCACAAGATATCTCGTCAAAGGTAAAACTAATCCAGCAAGGCCGCCCGACGTGTCGACGATCCCGATAGGAGTCGCGTACCTTGTTCTCAGGACACGACGGATAAGCACAGCGTACGGTGGCCTGATAGAAATCTCCCGAGTTGCCCCGGGTTGGCCCCGCAAACGGCTCTAGTTTGGACCAACACTCATGAGGAGCACTGGCCCGGGGGTTGATTAAATTATCCTCGGGGTCCGGAAAGTCCCTATGCAATTTTATTAGGTGTTTAGGCAAATGTAGTACCAAAGTTGGGCCTTGCTAGACCAGCTTTAATCTAAAACGAATTATCAAGGGGGTCCCCATAACAACCCCGATCGTGTTAGGAGCGCTCATTTATGGAACATAACACCGGTAGCCGAAACTAAGGGAGCAAAGTTGGAACAAAACACTAGGCTAGAAAGGCCGAGCCTTCCACCTTTTACCAAGTATATAGGTCCATTAAATTATATAGCATTTAATATGGTGATATAACAAGGAACCCATGCTTTCACATGGAAGCATCTGCACCTGCAACTAGCAACGCTATCAACAGGGTTAAGCAAGCAGTAACATAGCCAATCAGTGGTTTGCTAGGTTGAACGGGTTGAGGGTTAACATGGCATTGTTGAGAGGCTGATATTTAACATGTGGAAGGCAACGAGACATAGACGGTAGCAACGGTAAAACTAGCATGGCAATGATAGTAATGGTATCTGGGGAAATGATTCTCTTGCCTGAGATCCCGCTTGGAAGAAGAATGCCTCCGTGAAGCAGACGAACCGACGTAGTCGAACGGGTCCTCACAATCCGGCACGATGCGGAACTCTATCGAGACGAAGCAAACCGGAAACAAGAATCAACACACGATATTCACCACACGATGCACAACACATATGATGCATGAGCTACTGAATAAATGCAAGCCACGGCAAGACAAAACATACAATCATACCTACACATCAAGTGAAGTTCAATATGCACGAGTTGCATATTGACGAAACTTCACGTTAATTATTTAGTTCACTCCCGGTTATCTACACGGCAATTTTAATGTTGTCAAACATGCAAGAGGTGAAGCGGAAATTAAACTACCTATCTAGGCAATTTAAATGAGGTCGGAAATGACATATAGCATCTCCGAGACGACCTCACAAGTTAATTTACAATTCTGTCCAGATCTGACCTAATGCATTTAATTGGTTGTTAAGCAGCAAAACAAACAGGTTCACGTGATTCTACGCGTCAAGGCAGGCAATCTACACGTAAAGAACATCTCCAACAGAGCTACGGATCAGAAGATACAAGCACCGCAAGATATGATGGCATGAATGCAAAATGTGTGCAACGGCGGCTACGAACACTTCATCACATACAAACAGCAAGAGAAAAAGAAACTACACGAGAATCTAAGCAAGTTTCATGTAGGACACGATCAAAACGGAGCTACGGTTCGAAAACTACGAGCAAAACGAGAAAACACTACAATCTGCCAAAAACAGCCACATAGCACTTTCTACGCCTCGCAACTTCGGCTACACAACTCCGATGAGCTCAAGCAAGGCATGGCACGGAAGAGGGCAAGAAGCACTACTACGAACAGCTGACAACAACTAGCGTGGCAACAAGGAGCACTAGGAAAAGAAGACACAAAATGGCATCTGACGCACTATTTCAGACTTAGTGAAAATATCACCTCCGGAAAGTGCAGTTTTCAGCCTGAAGCAATATTGACAGCAGCAAAACCTATAGCTACAGGACTCCAAACGGCATGAAACTTAACAGCATGCTAGAGGAACACAAGGGGAACAACTAACTCCATCGGACCAACCTCAAAAGAGCTACAGATCTAAAGATGCAAGCCAGACAAGACAGCAACAAAATATAACAGATTCCAGACTTAGAAATATTTCAGCTCCTCTGAAACAGCACTATTCAAGCAACTTGAGGGCAGTCAAACAACACCTAAACATGCATTTCTATTGCAACCAAAAATACCAGGGACTAAACAAAACATCCGAGATCAACTCTCTAGTTGACAACTAATTCGAACGGGGCTCGGTATAAACCCTACGAATTAAACAAAAGGGCTTCACGGCAATATATCTTGCGAACTAACTTCCTCAAAAGCTAAAACTAATTGCACAGAAAAATCCACCCCGAGAACATATAAAATAAGTGGGGTTTGCAACTCAAAATAAAGCCACACATTAATGCGAGATAAAACCTCTAAACGGGGAAATAAACTACCGGTAAAACCCTACACGGAAAAATACGAGTGACCGCTCTAAAAAAACGTAGAAATATGGTCCCTAAAACATGGACATTAATATGGTGATATAACAAGGAACCCATGCTTTCACATGGAAGCATCTGCACCTGCAACTAGCAACGCTATCAACAGGGTTAAGCAAGCAGTAACATAGCCAATCAGTGGTTTGCTAGGTTGAACGGGTTGAGGGTTAACATGGCATTGTTGAGAGGCTGATATTTAACATGTGGTAGGCAACGAGACATAGACGGTAGCAACGGTAAAACTAGCATGGCAATGATAGTAATGGTATCTGGGGAAATGATCCTCTTGCCTGAGATCCCGCTTGGAAGAAGAATGCCTCCGTGAAGCAGACGAACCGACGTAGTCGAACGGGTCCTCACAATCCGGCACGATGCGGAACTCTATCGAGACGAAGCAAACCGGAAACAAGAATCAACACACGATATTCACCACACGATGCACAACACATATGATGCATGAGCTACTGAATAAATGCAAGCCACGGCAAGACAAAACATACAATCATACCTACACATCAAGTGAAGTTCAATATGCACGAGTTGCATATTGACGAAACTTCACGTTAATTATTTAGTTCACTCCCGGTTATCTACACGGCAATTTTAATGTTGTCAAACATGCAAGAGGTGAAGCGGAAATTAAACTACCTATCTAGGCAATTTAAATGAGGTCGGAAATGACATATAGCATCTCCGAGACGACCTCACAAGTTAATTTACAATTCTGTCCAGATCTGACCTAATGCATTTAATTGGTTGTTAAGCAGCAAAACAAACAGGTTCACGTGATTCTACGCGTCAAGGCAGGCAATCTACACGTAAAGAACATCTCCAACGGAGCTACGGATCAGAAGATACAAGCACCGCAAGATATGATGGCATGAATGCAAAATGTGTGCAACGGCGGCTACGAACACTTCATCACATACAAACAGCAAGAGAAAAAGAAACTACACGAGAATCTAAGCAAGTTTCATGTAGGACACGATCAAAACGGAGCTACGGTTCGAAAACTACGAGCAAAACGAGAAAACACTACAGTCTGCCAAAAACAGCCACATAGCACTTTCTACGCCTCGCAACTTCGGCTACACAACTCCGATGAGCTCAAGCAAGGCATGGCACGGAAGAGGGCAAGAAGCACTACTACGAACAGCTGACAACAACTAGCGTGCCAACAAGGAGCACTAGGAAAAGAAGACACAAAATGGCATCTGACGCACTATTTCAGACTTAGTGAAAATATCACCTCCGGAAAGTGCAGTTTTCAGCCTGAAGCAATATTGACAGCAGCAAAACCTATAGCTACAGGACTCCAAACGGCATGAAACTTAACAGCATGCTAGAGGAACACAAGGGGAACAACTAACTCCATCGGACCAACCTCAAAAGAGCTACAGATCTAAAGATGCAAGCCAGACAAGACAGCAACAAAATATAACAGATTCCAGACTTAGAAATATTTCAGCTCCTCTGAAACAGCACTATTCAAGCAACTTGAGGGCAGTCAAACAACACCTAAACATGCATTTCTATTGCAACCAAAAATACCAGGGACTAAACAAAACATCCGAGATCAACTCTCTAGTTGACAACTAATTCGAACGGGGCTCGGAATAAACCCTACGAATTAAACAAAAGGGCTTCACGGCAATATATCTTGCGAACTAACTTCCTCAAAAGCTAAAACTAATTGCACAGAAAAATCCACCCCGAGAACATATAAAATAAGTGGGGTTTGCAACTCAAAATAAAGCCACACATTAATGCGAGATAAAACCTCTAAACGGGGAAATAAACTACCGGTAAAACCCTACACGGAAAAATACGAGTGACCGCTCTAAAAAACGTAGAAATATGGTCCCTAAAACATGGACATTAATATGGTGATATAACAAGGAACCCATGCTTTCACATGGAAGCATCTGCACCTGCAACTAGCAACGCTATCAACAGGGTTAAGCAAGCAGTAACCTAGCCAATCAGTGGTTTGCTAGGTTGAACGGGTTGAGGGTTAACATGGCATTGTTGAGAGGCTGATATTTAACATGTGGTAGGCAACGAGACATAGACGGTAGCAACGGTAAAACTAGCATGGCAATGATAGTAATGGTATCTGGGGAAATGATCCTCTTGCCTGAGATCCCGCTTGGAAGAAGAATGCCTCCGTGAAGCAGACGAACCGACGTAGTCGAACGGGTCCTCACAATCCGGCACGATGCGGAACTCTATCGAGACGAAGCAAACCGGAAACAAGAATCAACACACGATATTCACCACACGATGCACAACACATATGATGCATGAGCTACTGAATAAATGCAAGCCACGGCAAGACAAAACATACAATCATACCTACACATCAAGTGAAGTTCAATATGCACGAGTTGCATATTGACGAAACTTCACGTTAATTATTTAGTTCACTCCCGGTTATCTACACGGCAATTTTAATGTTGTCAAACATGCAAGAGGTGAAGCGGAAATTAAACTACCTATCTAGGCAATTTAAATGAGGTCGGAAATGACATATAGCATCTCCGAGACGACCTCACAAGTTAATTTACAATTCTGTCCAGATCTGACCTAATGCATTTAATTGGTTGTTAAGCAGCAAAACAAACAGGTTCACGTGATTCTACGCGTCAAGGCAGGCAATCTACACGTAAAGAACATCTCCAACAGAGCTACGGATCAGAAGATACAAGCACCGCAAGATATGATGGCATGAATGCAAAATGTGTGCAACGGCGGCTACGAACACTTCATCACATACAAACAGCAAGAGAAAAAGAAACTACACGAGAATCTAAGCAAGTTTCATGTAGGACACGATCAAAACGGAGCTACGGTTCGAAAACTACGAGCAAAACGAGAAAACACTACAATCTGCCAAAAACAGCCACATAGCACTTTCTACGCCTCGCAACTTCGGCTACACAACTCCGATGAGCTCAAGCAAGGCATGGCACGGAAGAGGGCAAGAAGCACTACTACGAACAGCTGACAACAACTAGCGTGGCAACAAGGAGCACTAGGAAAAGAAGACACAAAATGGCATCTGACGCACTATTTCAGACTTAGTGAAAATATCACCTCCGGAAAGTGCAGTTTTCAGCCTGAAGCAATATTGACAGCAGCAAAACCTATAGCTACAGGACTCCAAACGGCATGAAACTTAACAGCATGCTAGAGGAACACAAGGGGAACAACTAACTCCATCGGACCAACCTCAAAAGAGCTACAGATCTAAAGATGCAAGCCAGACAAGACAGCAACAAAATATAACAGATTCCAGACTTAGAAATATTTCAGCTCCTCTGAAACAGCACTATTCAAGCAACTTGAGGGCAGTCAAACAACACCTAAACATGCATTTCTATTGCAACCAAAAATACCAGGGACTAAACAAAACATCCGAGATCAACTCTCTAGTTGACAACTAATTCGAACGGGGCTCGGAATAAACCCTACGAATTAAACAAAAGGGCTTCACGGCAATATATCTTGCGAACTAACTTCCTCAAAAGCTAAAACTAATTGCACAGAAAAATCCACCCCGAGAACATATAAAATAAGTGGGGTTTGCAACTCAAAATAAAGCCACACATTAATGCGAGATAAAACCTCTAAACGGGAAAATAAACTACCGGTAAAACCCTACACGGAAAAATACGAGTGACCGCTCTAAAAAAACGTAGAAATATGGTCCCTAAAACATGGACATTAAATCTATGGCATACGGGCAATCCGGATACACACGAAAATTAACTACGGAATGGATCCTAGTTAAACAGCACGTAAAACGAGGCATTAGGCACTGTAAACAACGTTAAACAAATATGCATGTTGGATAATCGTGTTGTACTCGCGAAGCTACCCCAAAACGATATATAACACGCGTCGTTCCGACTTACGGTTTAGAAACTACGAACGTTCTAAGATATACCTATTTTCCGGAGTATAAACAATTCCGAAAACAACCTAAAATGCCTAATGGGCCGAACAGGCGCAAAATAGGTAAAAAGATGCTCAGGCGGGGGGAAGGTCCTCACCTTCGCGGGCCAAGAGTAGGCCGGCCTGGGGCGACCTGGGCCTCGCGTGGGGAGGCAGGCCTGGGAGAAACCGGCGGCCTGCTGGAGCTTGGCGCTCTGGCCTGGGCCGAGACGCGGAGGCGAGCTGGGCCGGTCGGGGCGGAGGCTGGGCCGACGCGGGGCCCACGGGGCGCTGGAGCGGGAGGTCCCGTCGAGCTCGGATCAAGGCGGCGGCGGATCTGGCAGCTCGCGCTGCTGGCGGCGCCGGCAGGATCTGCGGGGACGGCGCGAGGCGTTTGGGGCCGGGCCGACGGCGGCTGATGGCGGTGCTGCCGGTGGCCGGAGCTCCGGTCTGCGTGGCGGCCGCCGGCGACGCAGGGGCTGGCCACCCGGGCACGCGACGGGAAGAGGCGACGGCCGGCGACGACGCGAGACGGGGCAGTGGCCGCTGCCGGCGGCGGAAGACGCCAGGAGGCGCGGCGAGCTCGGCATGCGGTGCTGGCGGCGGGGCAGCTGGAGGCGGGGCGCAGGCGGGGAAGGCGCGGGGCGCGGGAGGCGCTGGCCGGCTCGTGCTCGGCAACGGGAGGCAGGGAGGAGCGGCGGCGCTCGGGCCGAGATGGGCTCGGGCGGGCCGCGCACGGGCCTAGCGGGCCGGCGGCTGGAGGAGGGAGACAGGTGGGAGGAGAGAGGCTAGGGTTTTGGGACGGTGCGGATCCCGAGGTGGCTAGGGTTAGCCATATTAGGCAGGTTAGGGCGTCTATTTAAAGGATGGGGCTAGGTTAGGGGGGGGGGTATTTGGGGGGTTTTCGACCCTCCGGACGCGTTCGCGCGGTCCGATCGGAGAGGCGGGTTAGGGTTAGGTGTGTGGAGTGGCGTTGACTAAGATGAGAGGGAAGTGGTGCTGCGCGGCATCGACTTTTAAAACACCGACAGATGTCTGACGATTAACCGAAGACGGTGCCGCTACGGTTGACCGTTCGGGTACCAGGCGGTCTCCGATCGCGACGAAATTCCACAGGCGGCCTAGCTAGAACTAATCGCGACCGCGTGCCAAGTTTCACCTCGATCAGAGAGAGTTTTAAACGTGCTTTAGAAACAGGGTTTCGACGGTGCCGCGGGCGCGGGCGAGTGCGGTCGGGCTCAGAACGGACGACGACGATAACCGGCAACTACTAACGAATGCAAGTTTTGAAAACTGGCGGCAACGGAGACGCCGATGCAATGCTGATGATGCGCATGATGACACGACAATTAAAATAAGCCACACGACGAAAACGGAAAGAGAGGGGAAGCTTCTAGAACGTCGGCACCGGGCTGTCACAACACTCCTACACTACAAGAGGATCTCGCCCCGAGATCCAAGAATGAAAGGGGGAGAGGATGAGAAAGAACAAGAGGTAAAACTTAGTCGCTTCTTTGACAAACGAGTGAAACGAACGATCCTTGAAGGTTGCAAGGAGATAAGGAATGACATGAGAAAGAAACCAAAATTCACGGAAAATTTCGGCAGCACTTTGGTAGGAAATGGGACAAAAAATTCGAAAAGGTAGGAGAAATAGACAACAATCACAACAAACAAGTAAATAGAACAAGGGAACACCATGAACTTGATAGAACAACATGATTGATCCAAAAGAGCAACAACACAATGCCTCCGGAACAAGAGAATATGAACTAGCTCAAGCGGAAGAAGAGAATGAAGAGAGAATGACAACTACTAACTCCAATGAACTTGACAAGCATCCTTGCAAGAAGAATTGGACGAAGTTGTTGGGAAAAACAACAATGAAAAGAACAAGATAGTAGTGGGCTTATGAAAATCATCTCAACAAATATGAGGTGACAGCCAACCACTACAAGAACCAGGGATAGATTGGGAACAACAAGATAAGAACAACTCTAACACGAAGAGGATACATTGAGAACTGGGATTAAAGACAAGCACCATGATAGCACAATCCCTAGGAAAAGCTTTAGGTGAAATCCAGACCAAGATAGCTCAATGAAGAAATCATGGTTGAAAATATCTCATGACCATAGAATTGGTGGATTTAATTATCTCATTCTCGAGAGGAAAACTCTTCAAGTCTCCTACACTAACAAGAAGGCTATAATACCACCTCAAAGGATAAAGGAAGAACAAATGCACTTAGAAACGCAAGAGAACGGATACTTGAGGTTCTGCTACAAAATCTTGAAGAACACTTGAGAAAGGATTGAAACCTTGATGAACCACCATGAAGGGCCACCGTATACAAATGAATGATGCAACGATATGAAGGTAGAAAAGAATAAGATTATGACCTTGCCAAGATTTAGATGAAGCCTCACGGAGAGAAACTTGACAAAACTTGGAACTCCAGAAAAGAAAAGATAAGCATTTGAGAAAAGAATTGATATCGTGAGCCACTCCGGAAGAAGAATTAAGATCATTTGATGAAACAAGAATAAGAATTATGTTATGCTTATCCTTCATCAAGTTAAATTGATGACAATCAACGGATTTAGCATATCACTTATTCTACTAGAAATGAATCTTGAAGAGACAGAGAGGAAAAAAACACCACTTGAAGCAAAATTAAAGGAAGCACCGGTAAGAATTCACAATTGAATGAGAAAACCAAGAATCAATGGAGATACAAGAGAATGATGAGATCATAAGCCACCTGAGAGAAAACTTGAATAAGACACCGGAATAATTGAGAGACGAACGAAGAGGCAACAATTTAGAAGAATTAAGAAAGAAAGCTGAAAGCTGAGAACGAAGAATCTTCTGAAATGATGGCCTTCGGATCACGAAGCTCGCGATCTCGTCGGATTCCCTAGTGGAAAACCTCAACCCTGAGATTACCCAAAGCATCACCGGAATCCCGATGCACAAGATATCTCGTCAAAGGTAAAACTAATCCAGCAAGGCCGCCCGACGTGTCGACGATCCCGATAGGAGTCGCGTACCTTGTTCTCAGGACACGACGGATAAGCACAGCGTACGGTGGCCTGATAGAAATCTCCCGAGTTGCCCCGGGTTGGCCCCGCAAACGGCTCTAGTTTGGACCAACACTCATGAGGAGCACTGGCCCGGGGGTTGATTAAATTATCCTCGGGGTCCGGAAAGTCCCTATGCAATTTTATTAGGTGTTTAGGCAAATGTAGTACCAAAGTTGGGCCTTGCTAGACCAGCTTTAATCTAAAACGAATTATCAAGGGGGTCCCCATAACAACCCCGATCGTGTTAGGAGCGCTCATTTATGGAACATAACACCGGTAGCCGAAACTAAGGGGGCAAAGGTGGAACAAAACACTAGGCTAGAAAGGCCGAGCCTTCCACCTTTTACCAAGTATATAGTTCCATTAAATTATATAGCATTTAATATGGTGATATAACAAGGAACCCATGCTTTCACATGGAAGCATCTGCACCTGCAACTAGCAACGCTATCAACAGGGTTAAGCAAGCAGTCACATAGCCAATCGGTGGTTTGCTAGGTTGAACGGGTTGAGGGTTAACATGGCATTGTTGAGAGGCTGATATTTAACATGTGGAAGGCAACGAGACATAGACGGTAGCAACGGTAAAACTAGCATGGCAATGATAGTAATGGTATCTGGGGAAATGATCCTCTTGCCTGAGATCCCGCTTGGAAGAAGAATGCCTCCGTGAAGCAGACGAACCGACGTAGTCGAACGGGTCCTCACAATCCGGCACGATGCGGAACTCTATCGAGACGAAGCAAACCGGAAACAAGAATCAACACACGATATTCACCACACGATGCACAACACATATGATGCATGAGCTACTGAATAAATGCAAGCCACGGCAAGACAAAACATACAATCATACCTACACATCAAGTGAAGTTCAATATGCACGAGTTGCATATTGACGAAACTTCACGTTAATTATTTAGTTCACTCCCGGTTATCTACACGGCAATTTTAATGTTGTCAAACATGCAAGAGGTGAAGCGGAAATTAAACTACCTATCTAGGCAATTTAAATGAGGTCGGAAATGACATATAGCATCTCCGAGACGACCTCACAAGTTAATTTACAATTCTGTCCAGATCTGACCTAATGCATTTAATTGGTTGTTAAGCAGCAAAACAAACAGGTTCACGTGATTCTACGCGTCAAGGCAGGCAATCTACACGTAAAGAACATCTCCAACGGAGCTACGGATCAGAAGATACAAGCACCACAAGATATGATGGCATGAATGCAAAATGTGTGCAACGGCGGCTACGAACACTTCATCACAAACAGCAAGAGAAAAAGAAACTACACGAGAATATAAGCAAGTTTCATGTAGGACACGATCAAAACGGAGCTACGGTTCGAAAACTACGAGCAAAACGAGAAAACACTACAATCTGCCAAAAACAGCCACATAGCACTTTCTACGCCTCGCAACTTCGGCTACACAACTCCGATGAGCTCAAGCAAGGCATGGCACGGAAGAGGGCAAGAAGCACTACTACGAACAGCTGATAACAACTAGCGTGGCAACAAGGAGCACTAGGAAAAGAAGACACAAAATGGCATCTGACGCACTATTTCAGACTTAGTGAAAATATCACCTCCTGAAAGTGCAGTTTTCAGCCTGAAGCAATATTGACAGCAGCAAAACCTATAGCTACAGGACTCCAAACGGCACGAAACTTAACAGCATGCTAGAGGAACACAAGGGGAACAACTAACTCCATCGGACCAACCTCAAAAGAGCTACAGATCTAAAGATGCAAGCCAGACAAGACAGCAACAAAATATAACAGATTCCAGACTTAGAAATATTTCAGCTCCTCTGAAACAGCACTATTCAAGCAACTTGAGGGCAGTCAAACAACACCTAAACATGCATTTCTATTGCAACCAAAAATACCAGGGACTAAACAAAACATCCGAGATCAACTCTCTAGTTGACAACTAATTCGAACGGGGCTCGGAATAAACCCTACGAATTAAACAAAAGGGCTTCACGGCAATATATCTTGCGAACTAACTTCCTCAAAAGCTAAAACTAATTGCACAGAAAAATCTACCCCGAGAACATATAAAATAAGTGGGGTTTGCAACTCAAAATAAAGCCACACATTAATGCGAGATAAAACCTCTAAACGGGGAAATAAACTACCGGTAAAACCCTACACGGAAAAATACGAGTGGCCGCTCTAAAAAAACGTAGAAATATGGTCCCTAAAACATGGACATTAATATGGTGATATAACAAGGAACCCATGCTTTCACATGGAAGCATCTGCACCTGCAACTAGCAACGCTATCAACAGGGTTAAGCAAGCAGTAACATAGCCAATCAGTGGTTTGCTAGGTTGAACGGGTTGAGGGTTAACATGGCATTGTTGAGAGGCTGATATTTAACATGTGGAAGGCAACGAGACATAGACGGTAGCAACGGTAAAACTAGCATGGCTATGATATTAATGGTATCTGGGGAAATGATCCTCTTGCCTGAGATCCCGCTTGGAAGAAGAATGCCTCCGTGAAGCAGACGAACCGACGTAGTCGAACGGGTCCTCACAATCCGGCACGATGCGGAACTCTATCGAGACGAAGCAAACCGGAAACAAGAATCAACACACGATATTCACCACACGATGCACAACACATATGATGCATGAGCTACTGAATAAATGCAAGCCACGGCAAGACAAAACATACAATCATACCTACACATCAAGTGAAGTTCAATATGCACGAGTTGCATATTGACGAAACTTCACGTTAATTATTTAGTTCACTCCCGGTTATCTACACGGCAATTTTAATGTTGTCAAACATGCAAGAGGTGAAGCGGAAATTAAACTACCTATCTAGGCAATTTAAATGAGGTCGGAAATGACATATAGCATCTCCGAGACGACCTCACAAGTTAATTTACAATTCTGTCCAGATCTGACCTAATGCATTTAATTGGTTGTTAAGCAGCAAAACAAACAGGTTCACGTGATTCTACGCGTCAAGGCAGGCAATCTACACGTAAAGAACATCTCCAACGGAGCTACGGATCAGAAGATACAAGCACCGCAAGATATGATGGCATGAATGCAAAATGTGTGCAACGGCGGCTACGAACACTTCATCACATACAAACAGCAAGAGAAAAAGAAACTACACGAGAATCTAAGCAAGTTTCATGTAGGACATGATCAAAACGGAGCTACGGTTCGAAAACTACGAGCAAAACGAGAAAACACTACAATCTGCCAAAAACAGCCACATAGCAGTTTCTACGCCTCGCAACTTCGGCTACACAACTCCGATGAGCTCAAGCAAGGCATGGCACGGAAGAGGGCAAGAAGCACTACTACGAACAGCTGACAACAACTAGCGTGGCAACAAGGAGCACTAGGAAAAGAAGACACAAAATGGCATCTGACGCACTATTTCAGACTTAGTGAAAATATCACCTCCTGAAAGTGCAGTTTTCAGCCTGAAGCAATATTGACAGCAGCAAAACCTATAGCTACAGGACTCCAAACGGCATGAAACTTAACAGCATGCTAGAGGAACACAAGGGGAACAACTAACTCCATCGGACCAACCTCAAAAGAGCTACAGATCTAAAGATGCAAGCCAGACAAGACATCAACAAAATATAACAGATTCTAGACTTAGAAATATTTCAGCTCCTCTGAAACAACACTATTCAAGCAACTTGAGGGCAGTCAAACAACACCTAAACATGCATTTCTATTGCAACCAAAAATACCAGGGACTAAACAAAACATCCGAGATCAACTCTCTAGTTGACAACTAATTCGAACGGGGCTCGGAATAAACCCTACGAATTAAACAAAAGGGCTTCACGGAAATATATCTTGCGAACTAACTTCCTCAAAAGCTAAAACTAATTGCACAGAAAAATCCACCCCGAGAACATATAAAATAAGTGGGGTTTGCAACTCAAAATAAAGCCACACATTAATGCGAGATAAAACCTCTAAACGGGGAAATAAACTACCGGTAAAACCCTACACGGAAAAATACGAGTGACCGCTCTAAAAAAACGTAGAAATATGGTCCCTAAAACATGGACATTAATATGGTGATATAACAAGGAACCCATGCTTTCACATGGAAGCATCTGCACCTGCAACTAGCAACGCTATCAACAGGGTTAAGCAAGCAGTAACATAGCCAATCAGTGGTTTGCTAGGTTGAACGGGTTGAGGGTTAACATGGCATTGTTGAGAGGCTGATATTTAACATGTGGTAGGCAACGAGACATAGACGGTAGCAACGGTAAAACTAGCATGGCAATGATAGTAATGGTATCTGGGGAAATGATCCTCTTGCCTGAGATCCCGCTTGGAAGAAGAATGCCTCCGTGAAGCAGACGAACCGACGTAGTCGAACGGGTCCTCACAATCCGGCACGATGCGGAACTCTATCGAGACGAAGCAAACCGGAAACAAGAATCAACACACGATATTCACCACACGATGCACAACACATATGATGCATGAGCTACTGAATAAATGCAAGCCACGGCAAGACAAAACATACAATCATACCTACACATCAAGTGAAGTTCAATATGCACGAGTTGCATATTGACGAAACTTCACGTTAATTATTTAGTTCACTCCCGGTTATCTACACGGAAATTTTAATGTTGTCAAACATGCAAGAGGTGAAGCGGAAATTAAACTACCTATCTAGGCAATTTAAATGAGGTCGGAAATGACATATAGCATCTCCGAGACGACCTCACAAGTTAATTTACAATTCTGTCCAGATCTGACCTAATGCATTTAATTGGTTGTTAAGCAGCAAAACAAATAGGTTCACGTGATTCTACGCGTCAAGGCAGGCAATCTACACGTAAAGAACATCTCCAACGGAGCTACGGATCAGAAGATACAAGCACCGCAAGATATGATGGCATGAATGCAAAATGTGTGCAACGGCGGCTACGAACACTTCATCACATACAAACAGCAAGAGAAAAAGAAACTACACGAGAATCTAAGCAAGTTTCATGTAGGACACGATCAAAACGGAGCTACGGTTCGAAAACTACGAGCAAAACGAGAAAACACTACAATCTGCCAAAAACAGCCACATAGCAGTTTCTACGCCTCGCAACTTCGGCTACACAACTCCGATGAGCTCAAGCAAGGCATGGCACGGAAGAGGGCAAGAAGCACTACTACGAACAGCTGACAACAACTAGCGTGGCAACAAGGAGCACTAGGAAAAGAAGACACAAAATGGCATCTGACGCACTATTTCAGACTTAGTGAAAATATCACCTCCTGAAAGTGCAGTTTTCAGCCTGAAGCAATATTGACAGCAGCAAAACCTATAGCTACAGGACTCCAAACGGCATGAAACTTAACAGCATGCTAGAGGAACACAAGGGGAACAACTAACTCCATCGGACCAACCTCAAAAGAGCTACAGATCTAAAGATGCAAGCCAGACAAGACAGCAACAAAATATAACAGATTCCAGACTTAGAAATATTTCAGCTCCTCTGAAACAGCACTATTCAAGCAACTTGAGGGCAGTCAAACAACACCTAAACATGCATTTCTATTGCAACCAAAAATACCAGGGACTAAACAAAACATCCGAGATCAACTCTCTAGTTGACAACTAATTCGAACGGGGCTCGGAATAAACCCTACGAATTAAACAAAAGGGCTTCACGGCAATATATCTTGCGAACTAACTTCCTCAAAAGCTAAAACTAATTGCACAGAAAAATCCACCCCGAGAACATATAAAATAAGTGGGGTTTGCAACTCAAAATAAAGCCACACATTAATGCGAGATAAAACCTCTAAACGGGGAAATAAACTACCGGTAAAACCCTACACGGAAAAATACGAGTGACCGCTCTAAAAAAACGTAGAAATATGGTCCCTAAAACATGGACATTAATATGGTGATATAACAAGGAACCCATGCTTTCACATGGAAGCATCTGCACCTGCAACTAGCAACGCTATCAACAGGGTTAAGCAAGCAGTAACATAGCCAATCAGTGGTTTGCTAGGTTGAACGGGTTGAGGGTTAACATGGCATTGTTGAGAGGCTGATATTTAACATGTGGTAGGCAACGAGACATAGACGGTAGCAACAGTAAAACTAGCATGGCAATGATAGTAATGGTATCTGGGGAAATGATCCTCTTGCCTGAGATCCCGCTTGGAAGAAGAATGCCTCCGTGAAGCAGACGAACCGACGTAGTCGAACGGGTCCTCACAATCCGGCACGATGCGGAACTCTATCGAGACGAAGCAAACCGGAAACAAGAATCAACACACGATATTCACCACACGATGCACAACACATATGATGCATGAGCTACTGAATAAATGCAAGCCACGGCAAGACAAAACATACAATCATACCTACACATCAAGTGAAGTTCAATATGCACGAGTTGCATATTGACGAAACTTCACGTTAATTATTTAGTTCACTCCCGGTTATCTACACGGCAATTTTAATGTTGTCAAACATGCAAGAGGTGAAGCGGAAATTAAACTACCTATCTAGGCAATTTAAATGAGGTCGGAAATGACATATAGCATCTCCGAGACGACCTCACAAGTTAATTTACAATTCTGTCCAGATCTGACCTAATGCATTTAATTGGTTGTTAAGCAGCAAAACAAACAGGTTCACGTGATTCTACGCGTCAAGGCAGGCAATCTACACGTAAAGAACATCTCCAACGGAGCTACGGATCAGAAGATACAAGCACCACAAGATATGATGGCATGAATGCAAAATGTGTGCAACGGCGGCTACGAACACTTCATCACAAACAGCAAGAGAAAAAGAAACTACACGAGAATCTAAGCAAGTTTCATGTAGGACACGATCAAAACGGAGCTACGGTTCGAAAACTACGAGCAAAACGAGAAAACACTACAATCTGCCAAAAACAGCCACATAGCACTTTCTACGCCTCGCAACTTCGGCTACACAACTCCGATGAGCTCAAGCAAGGCATGGCACGGAAGAGGGCAAGAAGCACTACTACGAACAGCTGACAACAACTAGCATGGCAACAAGGAGCACTAGGAAAAGAAGACACAAAATGGCATCTCACGCACTATTTCAGACTTAGTGAAAATATCACCTCCTGAAAGTGCAGTTTTCAGCCTGAAGCAATATTGACAGCAGCAAAACCTATAGCTACAGGACTCCAAACGGCATGAAACTTAACAGCATGCTAGAGGAACACAAGGGGAACAACTAACTCCATCGGACCAACCTCAAAAGAGCTACAGATCTAAAGATGCAAGCCAGACAAGACAGCAACAAAATATAACAGATTCCAGACTTAGAAATATTTCAGCTCCTCTGAAACAGCACTATTCCAGCAACTTGAGGGCAGTCAAACAACACCTAAACATGCATTTATATTGCAACCAAAAATACCAGGGACTAAACAAAACATCCGAGATCAACTCTCTAGTTGACAACTAATTCGAACGGGGCTCGGAATAAACCCTACGAATTAAACAAAAGGGCTTCACGGCAATATATCTTGCGAACTAACTTCCTCAAAAGCTAAAACTAATTGCACAGAAAAATCCACCCCGAGAACATATAAAATAAGTGGGGTTTGCAACTCAAAATAAAGCCACACATTAATGCGAGATAAAACCTCTAAACGGGGAAATAAACTACCGGTAAAACCCTACACGGAAAAATACGAGTGACCGCTCTAAAAAAACGTAGAAATATGGTCCCTAAAACATGGACATTAATATGGTGATATAACAAGGAACCCATGCTTTCACATGGAAGCATCTGCACCTGCAACTAGCAACGCTATCAACAGGGTTAAGCAAGCAGTAACATAGCCAATCAGTGGTTTGCTAGGTTGAACGGGTTGAGGGTTAACATGGCATTGTTGAGAGGCTGATATTTAACATGTGGTAGGCAACGAGACATAGACGGTAGCAACGGTAAAACTAGCATGGCAATGATAGTAATGGTATCTGGGGAAATGATCCTCTTGCCTGAGATCCCGCTTGGAAGAAGAATGCCTCCGTGAAGCAGACGAACCGACGTAGTCGAACGGGTCCTCACAATCCGGCACGATGCGGAACTCTATCGAGACGAAGCAAACCGGAAACAAGAATCAACACACGATATTCACCACACGATGCACAACACATATGATGCATGAGCTACTGAATAAATGCAAGCCACGGCAAGACAAAACATACAATCATACCTACACATCAAGTGAAGTTCAATATGCACGAGTTGCATATTGACGAAACTTCACGTTAATTATTTAGTTCACTCCCGGTTATCTACACGGCAATTTTAATGTTGTCAAACATGCAAGAGGTGAAGCGGAAATTAAACTACCTATCTAGGCAATTTAAATGAGGTCGGAAATGACATATAGCATCTCCGAGACGACCTCACAAGTTAATTTACAATTCTGTCCAGATCTGACCTAATGCATTTAATTGGTTGTTAAGCAGCAAAACAAATAGGTTCACGTGATTCTACGCGTCAAGGCAGGCAATCTACACGTAAAGAACATCTCCAACGGAGCTACGGATCAGAAGATACAAGCACCGCAAGATATGATGGCATGAATGCAAAATGTGTGCAACGGCGGCTACGAACACTTCATCACATACAAACAGCAAGAGAAAAAGAAACTACACGATAATCTAAGCAAGTTTCATGTAGGACACGATCAAAACGGAGCTACGGTTCGAAAACTACGAGCAAAACGAGAAAACACTACAATCTGCCAAAAACAGCCACATAGCACTTTCTACGCCTCGCAACTTCGGCTACACAACTCCGATGAGCTCAAGCAAGGCATGGCACGGAAGAGGGCAAGAAGCACTACTACGAACAGCTGATAACAACTAGCGTGGCAACAAGGAGCACTAGGAAAAGAAGACACAAAATGGCATCTGACGCACTATTTCAGACTTAGTGAAAATATCACCTCCTGAAAGTGCAGTTTTCAGCCTGAAGCAATATTGACAGCAGCAAAACCTATAGCTACAGGACTCCAAACGGCATGAAACTTAACAGCATGCTAGAGGAACACAAGGGGAACAACTAACTCCATCGGACCAACCTCAAAAGAGCTACAGATCTAAAGATGCAAGCCAGACAAGACAGCAACAAAATATAACAGATTCCAGACTTAGAAATATTTCAGCTCCTCTGAAACAGCACTATTCAAGCAACTTGAGGGCAGTCAAACAACACCTAAACATGCATTTCTATTGCAACCAAAAATACCAGGGACTAAACAAAACATCCGAGATCAACTCTCTAGTTGACAACTAATTCGAACGGGGCTCGGAATAAACCCTACGAATTAAACAAAAGGGCTTCACGGCAATATATCTTGCGAACTAACTTCCTCAAAAGCTAAAACTAATTGCACAGAAAAATCCACCCCGAGAACATATAAAATAAGTGGGGTTTGCAACTCAAAATAAAGCCACACATTAATGCGAGATAAAACCTCTAAACGGGAAAATAAACTACCGGTAAAACCCTACACGGAAAAATACGAGTGACCGCTCTAAAAAAACGTAGAAATATGGTCCCTAAAACATGGACATTAAATCTATGGCATACGGGCAATCCGGATACACACGAAAATTAACTACGGAATGGATCCTAGTTAAACAGCACGTAAAACGAGGCATTAGGCACTGTAAACAACGTTAAACAAATATGCATGTTGGATAATCGTGTTCTACTCGCGAAGCTACCCCAAAACGATATATAACACGCGTCGTTCCGACTTACGGTTTAGAAACTACGAACGTTCTAAGATATACCTATTTTCCGGAGTATAAACAATTCCGAAAACAACCTAAAATGCCTAATGGGCCGAACAGGCGCAAAATAGGTAAAAAGATGCTCAGGCGGGGGGAAGGTCCTCACCTTCGCGGGCCAAGAGTAGGCCGGCCTGGGGCGACCTGGGCCTCGCGTGGGGAGGCAGGCCTGGGAGAAACCGGCGGCCTGCTGGAGCTTGGCGCTCTGGCCTGGGCCGAGACGCGGAGGCGAGCTGGGCCGGTCGGGGCGGAGGCTGGGCCGACGCGGGGCCCACGGGGCGCTGGAGCAGGAGGTCCCGTCGAGCTCGGATCAAGGCGGCGGCGGATCTGGCAGCTCGCGCTGCTGGCGGCGCCGGCAGGATCTGCGGGGACGGCGCGAGGCGTTTGGGGCCGGGCCGACGGCGGCTGATGGCGGTGCTGCCGGTGGCCGGAGCTCCGGTCTGCGCGGCGGCCGCCGGCGACGCAGGGGCTGGCCACCCGGGCACGCGACGGGAAGAGGCGACGGCCGGCGACGACGCGAGACGGGGCAGTGGCCGCTGCCGGCGGCGGAAGACGCCAGGAGGCGCGGCGAGCTCGGCATGCGGTGCTGGCGGCGGGGCAGCTGGAGGCGGGGCGCAGGCGGGGAAGGCGCGGGGCGCGGGAGGCGCTGGCCGGCTCGTGCTCGGCAACGGGAGGCAGGGAGGAGTGGCGGCGCTCGGGCCGAGATGGGCTCGGGCGGGCCGCGCACGGGCCTAGCGGGCCGGCGGCTGGAGGAGGGAGACAGGTGGGAGGAGAGAGGCTAGGGTTTTGGGACGGTGCGGATCCCGAGGTGGCTAGGGTTAGCCATATTAGGCAGGTTAGGGCGTCTATTTAAAGGATGGGGCTAGGTTAGGGGGGGTATTTGGGGGGTTTTCGACCCTCCGGACGCGTTCGCGCGGTCCGATCGGAGAGGCGGGTTAGGGTTAGGTGTGTGGAGTGGCGTTGACTAAGATGAGAGGGAAGTGGTGCTGCGCGGCATCGACTTTTAAAACACCGACAGATGTCTGACGATTAACCGAAGACGGTGCCGCTACGGTTGACCGTTCGGGTACCATGCGGTCTCCGATCGCGACGAAATTCCACAGGCGGCCTAGCTAGAACTAATCGCGACCGCGTGCCAAGTTTCACCTCGATCAGAGAGAGTTTTAAACGTGCTTTAGAAACAGGGTTTCGACGGTGCCGCGGGCGCGGGCGAGTGCGGTCGGGCTCAGAACGGACGACGACGATAACCGGCAACTACTAACGAATGCAAGTTTTGAAAACTGGCGGCAACGGAGACGCCGATGCAATGCTGATGATGCGCATGATGACACGACAATTAAAATAAGCCACACGACGAAAACGGAAAGAGAGGGGAAGCTTCTAGAACGTCGGCACCGGGCTGTCACAACACTCCTACACTACAAGAGGATCTCGCCCCGAGATCCAAGAATGAAAGGGGGAGAGGATGAGAAAGAACAAGAGGTAAAACTTAGTCGCTTCTTTGACAAACGAGTGAAACGAACGATCCTTGAAGGTTGCAAGGAGATAAGGAATGACATGAGAAAGAAACCAAAATTCACGGAAAATTTCGGCAGCACTTTGGTAGGAAATGGGACAAAAAATTCGAAAAGGTAGGAGAAATAGACAACAATCACAACAAACAAGTAAATAGAACAAGGGAACACCATGAAATTGATAGAACAACATGATTGATCCAAAAGAGCAACAACACAATGCCTCCGGAACAAGAGAATATGAACTAGCTCAAGCGGAAGAAGAGAATGAAGAGAGAATGACAACTACTAACTCCAATGAACTTGACAAGCATCCTTGCAAGAAGAATTGGACGAAGTTGTTGGGAAAAACAACAATGAAAAGAACAAGATAGTAGTGGGCTTATGAAAATCATCTCAACAAATATGAGGTGACAGCCAACCACTACAAGAACCAGGGATAGATTGGGAACAACAAGATAAGAACAACTCTAACACGAAGAGGATACATTGAGAACTGGGATTAAAGACAAGCACCATGATAGCACAATCCCTAGGAAAAGCTTTAGGTGAAATCCAGACCAAGATAGCTCAATGAAGAAATCATGGTTGAAAATATCTCATGACCATAGAATTGGTGGATTTAATTATCTCATTCTCGAGAGGAAAACTCTTCAAGTCTCCTACACTAACAAGAAGGCTATAATACCACCTCAAAGGATAAAGGAAGAACAAATGCACTTAGAAACGCAAGAGAACGGATACTTGAGGTTCTGCTACAAAATCTTGAAGAACACTTGAGAAAGGATTGAAACCTTGATGAACCACCATGAAGGGCCACCGTATACAAATGAATGATGCAACGATATGAAGGTAGAAAAGAATAAGATTATGACCTTGCCAAGATTTAGATGAAGCCTCACGGAGAGAAACTTGACAAAACTTGGAACTCCAGAAAAGAAAAGATAAGCATTTGAGAAAAGAATTGATATCGTGAGCCACTCCGGAAGAAGAATTAAGATCATTTGATGAAACAAGAATAAGAATTATGTTATGCTTATCCTTCATCAAGTTAAATTGATGACAATCAACGGATTTAGCATATCACTTATTCTACTAGAAATGAATCTTGAAGAGACAGAGAGGAAAAAAACACCACTTGAAGCAAAATTAAAGGAAGCACCGGTAAGAATTCACAATTGAATGAGAAAACCAAGAATCAATGGAGATACAAGAGAATGATGAGATCATAAGCCACCTGAGAGAAAACTTGAATAAGACACCGGAATAATTGAGAGACGAACGAAGAGGCAACAATTTAGAAGAATTAAGAAAGAAAGCTGAAAGCTGAGAACAAAGAATCTTCTGAAATGATGGCCTTCGGATCACGAAGCTCGCGATCTCGTCGGATTCCCTAGTGGAAAACCTCAACCCTGAGATTACCCAAAGCATCACCGGAATCCCGATGCACAAGATATCTCGTCAAAGGTAAAACTAATCCAGCAAGGCCGCCCGACGTGTCGACGATCCCGATAGGAGTCGCGTACCTTGTTCTCAGGACACGACGGATAAGCACAGCGTACGGTGGCCTGATAGAAATCTCCCGAGTTGCCCCGGGTTGGCCCCGCAAACGGCTCTAGTTTGGACCAACACTCATGAGGAGCACTGGCCCGGGGGTTGATTAAATTATCCTCGGGGTCCGGAAAGTCCCTATGCAATTTTATTAGGTGTTTAGGCAAATGTAGTACCAAAGTTGGGCCTTGCTAGACCAGCTTTAATCTAAAACGAATTATCAAGGGGGTCCCCATAACAACCCCGATCGTGTTAGGAGCGCTCATTTATGGAACATAACACCGGTAGCCGAAACTAAGGGGGCAAAGGTGGAACAAAACACTAGGCTAGAAAGGCCGAGCCTTCCACCTTTTACCAAGTATATAGGTCCATTAAATTATATAGCATTTAATATGGTGATATAACAAGGAACCCATGCTTTCACATGGAAGCATCTGCACCTGCAACTAGCAACGCTATCAACAGGGTTAAGCAAGCAGTCACATAGCCAATCGGTGGTTTGCTAGGTTGAACGGGTTGAGGGTTAACATGGCATTGTTGAGAGGCTGATATTTAACATGTGGAAGGCAACGAGACATAGACGGTAGCAACGGTAAAACTAGCATGGCAATGATAGTAATGGTATCTGGGGAAATGATCCTCTTGCCTGAGATCCCGCTTGGAAGAAGAATGCCTCCGTGAAGCAGACGAACCGACGTAGTCGAACGGGTCCTCACAATCCGGCACGATGCGGAACTCTATCGAGACGAAGCAAACCGGAAACAAGAATCAACACACGATATTCACCACACGATGCACAACACATATGATGCATGAGCTACTGAATAAATGCAAGCCACGGCAAGACAAAACATACAATCATACCTACACATCAAGTGAAGTTCAATATGCACGAGTTGCATATTGACGAAACTTCACGTTAATTATTTAGTTCACTCCCGGTTATCTACACGGCAATTTTAATGTTGTCAAACATGCAAGAGGTGAAGCGGAAATTAAACTACCTATCTAGGCAATTTAAATGAGGTCGGAAATGACATATAGCATCTCCGAGACGACCTCACAAGTTAATTTACAATTCTGTCCAGATCTGACCTAATGCATTTAATTGGTTGTTAAGCAGCAAAACAAACAGGTTCACGTGATTCTACGCGTCAAGGCAGGCAATCTACACGTAAAGAACATCTCCAACGGAGCTACGGATCAGAAGATACAAGCACCACAAGATATGATGGCATGAATGCAAAATGTGTGCAACGGCGGCTACGAACACTTCATCACAAACAGCAAGAGAAAAAGAAACTACACGAGAATATAAGCAAGTTTCATGTAGGACACGATCAAAACGGAGCTACGGTTCGAAAACTACGAGCAAAACGAGAAAACACTACAATCTGCCAAAAACAGCCACATAGCACTTTCTACGCCTCGCAACTTCGGCTACACAACTCCGATGAGCTCAAGCAAGGCATGGCACGGAAGAGGGCAAGAAGCACTACTACGAACAGCTGACAACAACTAGCATGGCAACAAGGAGCACTAGGAAAAGAAGACACAAAATGGCATCTGACGCACTATTTCAGACTTAGTGAAAATATCACCTCCTGAAAGTGCAGTTTTCAGCCTGAAGCAATATTGACAGCAGCAAAACCTATAGCTACAGGACTCCAAACGGCACGAAACTTAACAGCATGCTAGAGGAACACAAGGGGAACAACTAACTCCATCGGACCAACCTCAAAAGAGCTACAGATCTAAAGATGCAAGCCAGACAAGACAGCAACAAAATATAACAGATTCCAGACTTAGAAATATTTCAGCTCCTCTGAAACAGCACTATTCAAGCAACTTGAGGGCAGTCAAACAACACCTAAACATGCATTTCTATTGCAACCAAAAATACCAGGGACTAAACAAAACATCCGAGATCAACTCTCTAGTTGACAACTAATTCGAACGGGGCTCGGAATAAACCCTACGAATTAAACAAAAGGGCTTCACGGCAATATATCTTGCGAACTAACTTCCTCAAAAGCTAAAACTAATTGCACAGAAAAATCTACCCCGAGAACATATAAAATAAGTGGGGTTTGCAACTCAAAATAAAGCCACACATTAATGCGAGATAAAACCTCTAAACGGGGAAATAAACTACCGGTAAAACCCTACACGGAAAAATACGAGTGGCCGCTCTAAAAAAACGTAGAAATATGGTCCCTAAAACATGGACATTAATATGGTGATATAACAAGGAACCCATGCTTTCACATGGAAGCATCTGCACCTGCAACTAGCAACGCTATCAACAGGGTTAAGCAAGCAGTAACATAGCCAATCAGTGGTTTGCTAGGTTGAACGGGTTGAGGGTTAACATGGCATTGTTGAGAGGCTGATATTTAACATGTGGAAGGCAACGAGACATAGACGGTAGCAACGGTAAAACTAGCATGGCTATGATATTAATGGTATCTGGGGAAATGATCCTCTTGCCTGAGATCCCGCTTGGAAGAAGAATGCCTCCGTGAAGCAGACGAACCGACGTAGTCGAACGGGTCCTCACAATCCGGCACGATGCGGAACTCTATCGAGACGAAGCAAACCGGAAACAAGAATCAACACACGATATTCACCACACGATGCACAACACATATGATGCATGAGCTACTGAATAAATGCAAGCCACGGCAAGACAAAACATACAATCATACCTACACATTAAGTGAAGTTCAATATGCACGAGTTGCATATTGACGAAACTTCACGTTAATTATTTAGTTCACTCCCGGTTATCTACACGGCAATTTTAATGTTGTCAAACATGCAAGAGGTGAAGCGGAAATTAAACTACCTATCTAGGCAATTTAAATGAGGTCGGAAATGACATATAGCATCTCCGAGACGACCTCACAAGTTAATTTACAATTCTGTCCAGATCTGACCTAATGCATTTAATTGGTTGTTAAGCAGCAAAACAAACAGGTTCACGTGATTCTACGCGTCAAGGCAGGCAATCTACACGTAAAGAACATCTCCAACGGAGCTACGGATCAGAAGATACAAGCACCACAAGATATGATGGCATGAATGCAAAATGTGTGCAACGGCGGCTACGAACACTTCATCACATACAAACAGCAAGAGAAAAAGAAACTACACGAGAATCTAAGCAAGTTTCATGTAGGACACGATCAAAACGGAGCTACGGTTCGAAAACTACGAGAAAAACGAGAAAACACTACAATCTGCCAAAAACAGCCACATAGCACTTTCTACGCCTCGCAACTTCGGCTACACAACTCCGATGAGCTCAAGCAAGGCATGGCACGGAAGAGGGCAAGAAGCACTACTACGAACAGCTGACAACAACTAGCGTGGCAACAAGGAGCACTAGGAAAAGAAGACACAAAATGGCATCTGACGCACTATTTCAGACTTAGTGAAAATATCACCTCCTGAAAGTGCAGTTTTCAGCCTGAAGCAATATTGACAGCAGCAAAACCTATAGCTACAGGACTCCAAACGGCATGAAACTTAACAGCATGCTAGAGGAACACAAGGGGAACAACTAACTCCATCGGACCAACCTCAAAAGAGCTACAGATCTAAAGATGCAAACCAGACAAGACAGCAACAAAATATAACAGATTCCAGACTTAGAAATATTTCAGCTCCTCTGAAACAGCACTATTCAAGCAACTTGAGGGCAGTCAAACAACACCTAAACATGCATTTCTATTGCAACCAAAAATACCAGGGACTAAACAAAACATCCGAGATCAACTCTCTAGTTGACAACTAATTCGAACGGGGCTCGGAATAAACCCTACGAATTAAACAAAAGGGCTTCACGGCAATATATCTTGCGAACTAACTTCCTCAAAAGCTAAAACTAATTGCACAGAAAAATCCACCCCGAGAACATATAAAATAAGTGGGGTTTGCAACTCAAAATAAAGCCACACATTAATGCGAGATAAAACCTCTAAACGGGGAAATAAACTACCGGTAAAACCCTACACGGAAAAATACGAGTGACCGCTCTAAAAAAACGTAGAAATATGGTCCCTAAAACATGGACATTAATATGGTGATATAACAAGGAACCCATGCTTTCACATGGAAGCATCTGCACCTGCAACTAGCAACGCTATCAACAGGGTTAAGCAAGCAGTAACATAGCCAATCAGTGGTTTGCTAGGTTGAACGGGTTGAGGGTTAACATGGCATTGTTGAGAGACTGATATTTAACATGTGGTAGGCAACGAGACATAAACGGTAGCAACGGTAAAACTAGCATGGCAATGATAGTAATGGTATCTGGGGAAATGATCCTCTTGCCTGAGATCCCGCTTGGAAGAAGAATGCCTCCGTGAAGCAGACGAACCGACGTAGTCGAACGGGTCCTCACAATCCGGCACGATGCGGAACTCTATCGAGACGAAGCAAACCGGAAACAAGAATCAACACACGATATTCACCACACGATGCACAACACATATGATGCATGAGCTACTGAATAAATGCAAGCCACGACAAGACAAAACATACAATCATACCTACACATCAAGTGAAGTTCAATATGCACGAGTTGCATATTGACGAAACTTCACGTTAATTATTTAGTTCACTCCCGGTTATCTACACGGCAATTTTAATGTTGTCAAACATGCAAGAGGTGAAGCGGAAATTAAACTACCTATCTAGGCAATTTAAATGAGGTCGGAAATGACATATAGCATCTCCGAGACGACCTCACAAGTTAATTTACAATTCTGTCCAGATCTGACCTAATGCATTTAATTGGTTGTTAAGAAGCAAAACAAACAGGTTCACGTGATTCTACGCGTCAAGGCAGGCAATCTACACGTAAAGAACATCTCCAACGGAGCTACGGATCAGAAGATACAAGCACCGCAAGATATGATGGCATGAATGCAAAATGTGTGCAACGGCGGCTACGAACACTTCATCACATACAAACAGCAAGAGAAAAAGAAACTACACGAGAATCTAAGCAAGTTTCATGTAGGACATGATCAAAACGGAGCTACGGTTCGAAAACTACGAGCAAAACGAGAAAACACTACAATCTGCCAAAAACAGCCACATAGCACTTTCTACGCCTCGCAACTTCGGCTACACAACTCCGATGAGCTCAAGCAAGGCATGGCACGGAAGAGGGCAAGAAGCACTACTACGAACAGCTGACAACAACTAGCGTGGCAACAAGGAGCACTAGGAAAAGAAGACACAAAATGGCATCTGACGCACTATTTCAGACTTAGTGAAAATATCACCTCCTGAAAGTGCAGTTTTCAGCCTGAAGCAATATTGACAGCAGCAAAACCTATAGCTACAGGACTCCAAACGGCATGAAACTTAACAGCATGCTAGAGGAACACAAGGGGAACAACTAACTCCATCGGACCAACCTCAAAAGAGCTACAGATCTAAAGATGCAAGCCAGACAAGACAGCAACAAAATATAACAGATTCCAGACTTAGAAATATTTCAGCTCCTCTGAAACAGCACTATTCAAGCAACTTGAGGGCAGTCAAACAACACCTAAACATGCATTTCTATTGCAACCAAAAATACCAGGGACTAAACAAAACATCCGAGATCAACTCTCTAGTTGACAACTAATTCGAACGGGGCTCGGAATAAACCCTACGAATTAAACAAAAGGGCTTCACGGCAATATATCTTGCGAACTAACTTCCTCAAAAGCTAAAACTAATTGCACAGAAAAATCCACCCCGAGAACATATAAAATAAGTGGGGTTTGCAACTCAAAATAAAGCCACACATTAATGCGAGATAAAACCTCTAAACGGGGAAATAAACTACCGGTAAAACCCTACACGGAAAAATACGAGTGACCGCTCTAAAAAAACGTAGAAATATGGTCCCTAAAACATGGACATTAATATGGTGATATAACAAGGAACCCATGCTTTCACATGGAAGCATCTGCACCTGCAACTAGCAACGCTATCAACAGGGTTAAGCAAGCAGTAACCTAGCCAATCAGTGGTTTGCTAGGTTGAACGGGTTGAGGGTTAACATGGCATTGTTGAGAGGCTGATATTTAACATGTGGTAGGCAACGAGACATAGACGGTAGCAACGGTAAAACTAGCATGGCAATGATAGTAATGGTATCTGGGGAAATGATCCTCTTGCCTGAGATCCCGCTTGGAAGAAGAATGCCTCCGTGAAGCAGACGAACCGACGTAGTCGAACGGGTCCTCACAATCCGGCACGATGCGGAACTCTATCGAGACGAAGCAAACCGGAAACAAGAATCAACACACGATATTCACCACACGATGCACAACACATATGATGCATGAGCTACTGAATAAATGCAAGCCACGGCAAGACAAAACATACAATCATACCTACACATCAAGTGAAGTTCAATATGCACGAGTTGCATATTGACGAAACTTCACGTTAATTATTTAGTTCACTCCCGGTTATCTACACGGCAATTTTAATGTTGTCAAACATGCAAGAGGTGAAGCGGAAATTAAACTACCTATCTAGGCAATTTAAATGAGGTCGGAAATGACATATAGCATCTCCGAGACGACCTCACAAGTTAATTTACAATTCTGTCCAGATCTGACCTAATGCATTTAATTGGTTGTTAAGCAGCAAAACAAACAGGTTCACGTGATTCTACGCGTCAAGGCAGGCAATCTACACGTAAAGAACATCTCCAACAGAGCTACGGATCAGAAGATACAAGCACCGCAAGATATGATGGCATGAATGCAAAATGTGTGCAACGGCGGCTACGAACACTTCATCACATACAAACAGCAAGAGAAAAAGAAACTACACGAGAATCTAAGCAAGTTTCATGTAGGACACGATCAAAACGGAGCTACGGTTCGAAAACTACGAGCAAAACGAGAAAACACTACAATCTGCCAAAAACAGCCACATAGCACTTTCTACGCCTCGCAACTTCGGCTACACAACTCCGATGAGCTCAAGCAAGGCATGGCACGGAAGAGGGCAAGAAGCACTACTACGAACAGCTGACAACAACTAGCGTGGCAACAAGGAGCACTAGGAAAAGAAGACACAAAATGGCATCTGACGCACTATTTCAGACTTAGTGAAAATATCACCTCCGGAAAGTGCAGTTTTCAGCCTGAAGCAATATTGACAGCAGCAAAACCTATAGCTACAGGACTCCAAACGGCATGAAACTTAACAGCATGCTAGAGGAACACAAGGGGAACAACTAACTCCATCGGACCAACCTCAAAAGAGCTACAGATCTAAAGATGCAAGCCAGACAAGACAGCAACAAAATATAACAGATTCCAGACTTAGAAATATTTCAGCTCCTCTGAAACAGCACTATTCAAGCAACTTGAGGGCAGTCAAACAACACCTAAACATGCATTTCTATTGCAACCAAAAATACCAGGGACTAAACAAAACATCCGAGATCAACTCTCTAGTTGACAACTAATTCGAACGGGGCTCGGAATAAACCCTACGAATTAAACAAAAGGGCTTCACGGCAATATATCTTGCGAACTAACTTCCTCAAAAGCTAAAACTAATTGCACAGAAAAATCCACCCCGAGAACATATAAAATAAGTGGGGTTTGCAACTCAAAATAAAGCCACACATTAATGCGAGATAAAACCTCTAAACGGGGAAATAAACTACCGGTAAAACCCTACACGGAAAAATACGAGTGACCGCTCTAAAAAACGTAGAAATATGGTCCCTAAAACATGGACATTAATATGGTGATATAACAAGGAACCCATGCTTTCACATGGAAGCATCTGCACCTGCAACTAGCAACGCTATCAACAGGGTTAAGCAAGCAGTAACATAGCCAATCAGTGGTTTGCTAGGTTGAACGGGTTGAGGGTTAACATGGCATTGTTGAGAGGCTGATATTTAACATGTGGTAGGCAACGAGACATAGACGGTAGCAACGGTAAAACTAGCATGGCAATGATAGTAATGGTATCTGGGGAAATGATCCTCTTGCCTGAGATCCCGCTTGGAAGAAGAATGCCTCCGTGAAGCAGACGAACCGACGTAGTCGAACGGGTCCTCACAATCCGGCACGATGCGGAACTCTATCGAGACGAAGCAAACCAGAAACAAGAATCAACACACGATATTCACCACACGATGCACAACACATATGATGCATGAGCTACTGAATAAATGCAAGCCACGGCAAGACAAAACATACAATCATACCTACACATCAAGTGAAGTTCAATATGCACGAGTTGCATATTGATGAAACTTCACGTTAATTATTTAGTTCACTCCCGGTTATCTACACGGCAATTTTAATGTTGTCAAACATGCAAGAGGTGAAGCGGAAATTAAACTACCTATCTAGGCAATTTAAATGAGGTCGGAAATGACATATAGCATCTCCGAGACGACCTCACAAGTTAATTTACAATTCTGTCCAGATCTGACCTAATGCATTTAATTGGTTGTTAAGCAGCAAAACAAATAGGTTCACGTGATTCTACGCGTCAAGGCAGGCAATCTACACGTAAAGAACATCTCCAACGGAGCTACGGATCAGAAGATACAAGCACCGCAAGATATGATGGCATGAATGCAAAATGTGTGCAACGGCGGCTACGAACACTTCATCACATACAAACAGCAAGAGAAAAAGAAACTACACGAGAATCTAAGCAAGTTTCATGTAGGACACGATCAAAACGGAGCTACGGTTCGAAAACTACGAGCAAAACGAGAAAACACTACAATCTGCCAAAAACAGCCACATAGCACTTTCTACGCCTCGCAACTTCGGCTACACAACTCCGATGAGCTCAAGCAAGGCATGGCACGGAAGAGGGCAAGAAGCACTACTACGAACAGCTGATAACAACTAGCGTGGCAACAAGGAGCACTAGGAAAAGAAGACACAAAATGGCATCTGACGCACTATTTCAGACTTAGTGAAAATATCACCTCCTGAAAGTGCAGTTTTCAGCCTGAAGCAATATTGACAGCAGCAAAACCTATAGCTACAGGACTCCAAACGGCATGAAACTTAACAGCATGCTAGAGGAACACAAGGGGAACAACTAACTCCATCGGACCAACCTCAAAAGAGCTACAGATCTAAAGATGCAAGCCAGACAAGACAGCAACAAAATATAACAGATTCCAGACTTAGAAATATTTCAGCTCCTCTGAAACAGCACTATTCAAGCAACTTGAGGGCAGTCAAACAACACCTAAACATGCATTTCTATTGCAACCAAAAATACCAGGGACTAAACAAAACATCCGAGATCAACTCTCTAGTTGACAACTAATTCGAACGGGGCTCGGAATAAACCCTACGAATTAAACAAAAGGGCTTCACGGCAATATATCTTGCGAACTAACTTCCTCAAAAGCTAAAACTAATTGCACAGAAAAATCCACCCCGAGAACATATAAAATAAGTGGGGTTTGCAACTCAAAATAAAGCCACACATTAATGCGAGATAAAACCTCTAAACGGGGAAATAAACTACCGGTAAAACCCTACACGGAAAAATACGAGTGACCGCTCTAAAAAAACGTAGAAATATGGTCCCTAAAACATGGACATTAAATCTATGGCATACGGGCAATCCGGATACACACGAAAATTAACTACGGAATGGATCCTAGTTAAACAGCACGTAAAACGAGGCATTAGGCACTCTAAACAACGTTAAACAAATATGCATGTTGGATTATCGTGTTGTACTCGCGAAGCTACCCCAAAACGATATATAACACGCGTCGTTCCGACTTACGGTTTAGAAACTACGAACGTTCTAAGATATACCTATTTTCCGGAGTATAAACAATTCCGAAAACAACCTAAAATGCCTAATGGGCCGAACAGGCGCAAAATAGGTAAAAAGATGCTCAGGCGGGGGGAAGGTCCTCACCTTCGCGGGCCAAGAGTAGGCCGGCCTGGGGCGACCTGGGCCTCGCGTGGGGAGGCAGGCCTGGGAGAAACCGGCGGCCTGCTGGAGCTTGGCGCTCTGGCCTAGGCCGAGACGCGGAGGCGAGCTGGGCCGGTCGGGGCGGAGACTGGGCCGACGCGGGGCCCACGGGGCGCTGGAGCGGGAGGTCCCGTCGAGCTCGGATCAAGGCGGCGGCGGATCTGGCAGCTCGCGCTGCTGGCGGCGCCGGCAGGATCTGCGGGGACGGCGCGAGGCGTTTGGGGCCGGGCCGACGGCGGCTGATGGCGGTGCTGCCGGTGGCCGGAGCTCCGGTCTGCGCGGCGGCCGCCGGCGACGCAGGGGCTGGCCACCCGGGCACGCGACGGGAAGAGGCGACGGCCGGCGACGACGCGAGACGGGGCAGTGGCCGCTGCCGGCGGCGGAAGACGCCAGGAGGCGCGGCGAGCTCGGCATGCGGTGCTGGCGGCGGGGCAGCTGGAGGCGGGGCGCAGGCGGGGAAGGCGCGGGGCGCGGGAGGCGCTGGCCGGCTCGTGCTCGGCAACGGGAGGCAGGGAGGAGCGGCGGCGCTCGGGCCGAGATGGGCTCGGGCGGGCCGCGCACGGGCCTAGCGGGCCGGCGGCTGGAGGAGGGAGACAGGTGGGAGGAGAGAGGCTAGGGTTTTGGGACGGTGCGGATCCCGAGGTGGCTAGGGTTAGCCATATTAGGCAGGTTAGGGCGTCTATTTAAAGGATGGGGCTAGGTTAGGGGGGGTATTTGGGGGGTTTTCGACCCTCCGGACGCGTTCGCGCGGTCCGATCGGAGAGGCAGGTTAGGGTTAGGTGTGTGGAGTGGCGTTGACTAAGATGAGAGGGAAGTGGTGCTGCGCGGCATCGACTTTTAAAACACCGACAGATGTCTGACGATTAACCGAAGACGGTGCCGCTACGGTTGACCGTTCGGGTACCAGGCGGTCTCCGATCGCGACGAAATTCCACAGGCGGCCTAGCTAGAACTAATCGCGACCGCGTGCCAAGTTTCACCTCGATCAGAGAGAGTTTTAAACGTGCTTTAGAAACAGGGTTTCGACGGTGCCGCGGGCGCGGGCGAGTGCGGTCGGGCTCAGAACGGACGACGACGATAACCGGCAACTACTAACGAATGCAAGTTTTGAAAACTGGCGGCAACGGAGACGCCGATGCAATGCTGATGATGCGCATGATGACACGACAATTAAAATAAGCCACACGACGAAAACGGAAAGAGAGGGGAAGCTTCTAGAACGTCGGCACCGGGCTGTCACAACACTCCTACACTACAAGAGGATCTCGCCCCGAGATCCAAGAATGAAAGGGGGAGAGGATGAGAAAGAACAAGAGGTAAAACTTAGTCGCTTCTTTGACAAACGAGTGAAACGAACGATCCTTGAAGGTTGCAAGGAGATAAGGAATGACATGAGAAAGAAACCAAAATTCACGGAAAATTTCGGCAGCACTTTGGTAGGAAATGGGACAAAAAATTCGAAAAGGTAGGATAAATAGACAACAATCACAACAAACAAGTAAATAGAACAAGGGAACACCATGAACTTGATAGAACAACATGATTGATCCAAAAGAGCAACAACACAATGCCTCCGGAACAAGAGAATATGAACTAGCTCAAGCGGAAGAAGAGAATGAAGAGAGAATGACAACTACTAACTCCAATGAACTTGACAAGCATCCTTGCAAGAAGAATTGGACGAAGTTGTTGGGAAAAACAACAATGAAAAGAACAAGATAGTAGTGGGCTTATGAAAATCATCTCAACAAATATGAGGTGACAGCCAACCACTACAAGAACCAGGGATAGATTGGGAACAACAAGATAAGAACAACTCTAACACGAAGAGGATACATTGAGAACTGGGATTAAAGACAAGCACCATGATAGCACAATCCCTAGGAAAAGCTTTAGGTGAAATCCAGACCAAGATAGCTCAATGAAGAAATCATGGTTGAAAATATCTCATGACCATAGAATTGGTGGATTTAATTATCTCATTCTCGAGAGGAAAACTCTTCAAGTCTCCTACACTAACAAGAAGGCTATAATACCACCTCAAAGGATAAAGGAAGAACAAATGCACTTAGAAACGCAAGAGAACGGATACTTGAGGTTCTGCTACAAAATCTTGAAGAACACTTGAGAAAGGATTGAAACCTTGATGAACCACCATGAAGGGCCACCGTATACAAATGAATGATGCAACGATATGAAGGTAGAAAAGAATAAGATTATGACCTTGCCAAGATTTAGATGAAGCCTCACGGAGAGAAACTTGACAAAACTTGGAACTCCAGAAAAGAAAAGATAAGCATTTGAGAAAAGAATTGATATCGTGAGCCACTCCGGAAGAAGAATTAAGATCATTTGATGAAACAAGAATAAGAATTATATTATGCTTATCCTTCATCAAGTTAAATTGATGACAATCAACGGATTTAGCATATCACTTATTCTACTAGAAATGAATCTTGAAGAGACAGAGAGGAAAAAAACACCACTTGAAGCAAAATTAAAGGAAGCACCGGTAAGAATTCACAATTGAATGAGAAAACCAAGAATCAATGGAGATACAAGAGAATGATGAGATCATAAGCCACCTGAGAGAAAACTTGAATAAGACACCGGAATAATTGAGAGACGAACGAAGAGGCAACAATTTAGAAGAATTAAGAAAGAAAGCTGAAAGCTGAGAACGAAGAATCTTCTGAAATGATGGCCTTCGGATCACGAAGCTCGCGATCTCGTCGGATTCCCTAGTGGAAAACCTCAACCCTGAGATTACCCAAAGCATCACCGGAATCCCGATGCACAAGATATCTCGTCAAAGGTAAAACTAATCCAGCAAGGCCGCCCGACGTGTCGACGATCCCGATAGGAGTCGCGTACCTTGTTCTCAGGACACGACGGATAAGCACAGCGTACGGTGGCCTGATAGAAATCTCCCGAGTTGCCCCGGGTTGGCCCCGCAAACGGCTCTAGTTTGGACCAACACTCATGAGGAGCACTGGCCCGGGGGTTGATTAAATTATCCTCGGGGTCCGGAAAGTCCCTATGCAATTTTATTAGGTGTTTAGGCAAATGTAGTACCAAAGTTGGGCCTTGCTAGACCAGCTTTAATCTAAAACGAATTATCAAGGGGGTCCCCATAACAACCCCGATCGTGTTAGGAGCGCTCATTTATGGAACATAACACCGGTAGCCGAAACTAAGGGGGCAAAGGTGGAACAAAACACTAGGCTAGAAAGGCCGAGCCTTCCACCTTTTACCAAGTATATAGGTCCATTAAATTATATAGCATTTAATATGGTGATATAACAAGGAACCCATGCTTTCACATGGAAGCATCTGCACCTGCAACTAGCAACGCTATCAACAGGGTTAAGCAAGCAGTCACATAGCCAATCAGTGGTTTGCTAGGTTGAACGGGTTGAGGGTTAACATGGCATTGTTGAGAGGCTGATATTTAACATGTGGAAGGCAACGAGACATAGACGGTAGCAACGGTAAAACTAGCATGGCAATGATAGTAATGGTATCTGGGGAAATGATCCTCTTGCCTGAGATCCCGCTTGGAAGAAGAATGCCTCCGTGAAGCAGACGAACCGACGTAGTCGAACGGGTCCTCACAATCCGGCACGATGCGGAACTCTATCGAGACGAAGCAAACCGGAAACAAGAATCAACACACGATATTCACCACACGATGCACAACACATATGATGCATGAGCTACTGAATAAATGCAAGCCACGGCAAGACAAAACATACAATCATACCTACACATTAAGTGAAGTTCAATATGCACGAGTTGCATATTGACGAAACTTCACGTTAATTATTTAGTTCACTCCCGGTTATCTACACGGCAATTTTAATGTTGTCAAACATGCAAGAGGTGAAGCGGAAATTAAACTACCTATCTAGGCAATTTAAATGAGGTCGGAAATGACATATAGCATCTCCGAGACGACCTCACAAGTTAATTTACAATTCTGTCCAGATCTGACCTAATGCATTTAATTGGTTGTTAAGCAGCAAAACAAACAGGTTCACGTGATTCTACGCGTCAAGGCAGGCAATCTACACGTAAAGAACATCTCCAACGGAGCTACGGATCAGAAGATACAAGCACCACAAGATATGATGGCATGAATGCAAAATGTGTGCAACGGCGGCTACGAACACTTCATCACAAACAGCAAGAGAAAAAGAAACTACACGAGAATCTAAGCAAGTTTCATGTAGGACACGATCAAAACGGAGCTACGGTTCGAAAACTACGAGCAAAACGAGAAAACACTACAATCTGCCAAAAACAGCCACATAGCACTTTCTACGCCTCGCAACTTCGGCTACACAACTCCGATGAGCTCAAGCAAGGCATGGCACGGAAGAGGGCAAGAAGCACTACTACGAACAGCTGACAACAACTAGCGTGGCAACAAGGAGCACTAGGAAAAGAAGACACAAAATGGCATCTGACGCACTATTTCAGACTTAGTGAAAATATCACCTCCTGAAAGTGCAGTTTTCAGCCTGAAGCAATATTGACAGCAGCAAAACCTATAGCTACAGGACTCCAAACGGCATGAAACTTAACAGCATGTTAGAGGAACACAAGGGGAACAACTAACTCCATCGGACCAACCTCAAAAGAGCTACAGATCTAAAGATGCAAGCCAGACAAGACAGCAACAAAATATAACAGATTCCAGACTTAGAAATATTTCAGCTCCTCTGAAACAGCACTATTCAAGCAACTTAAGGGCAGTCAAACAACACCTAAACATGCATTTCTATTGCAACCAAAAATACCAGGGACTAAACAAAACATCCGAGATCAACTCTCTAGTTGACAACTAATTCGAACGGGGCTCGGAATAAACCCTACGAATTAAACAAAAGGGCTTCACGGCAATATATCTTGCGAACTAACTTCCTCAAAAGCTAAAACTAATTGCACAGAAAAATCTGCCCCGAGAACATATAAAATAAGTGGGGTTTGCAACTCAAAATAAAGCCACACATTAATGCGAGATAAAACCTCTAAACGGGGAAATAAACTACCGGTAAAACCCTACACGGAAAAATACGAGTGGCCGCTCTAAAAAAACGTAGAAATATGGTCCCTAAAACATGGACATTAATATGGTGATATAACAAGGAACCCATGCTTTCACATGGAAGCATCTGCACCTGCAACTAGCAACGCTATCAACAGGGTTAAGCAAGCAGTAACATAGCCAATCAGTGGTTTGCTAGGTTGAACGGGTTGAGGGTTAACATGGCATTGTTGAGAGGCTGATATTTAACATGTGGAAGGCAACGAGACATAGACGGTAGCAACGGTAAAACTAGCATGGCTATGATATTAATGGTATCTGGGGAAATGATCCTCTTGCCTGAGATCCCGCTTGGAAGAAGAATGCCTCCGTGAAGCAGACGAACCGACGTAGTCGAACGGGTCCTCACAATCCGGCACGATGCGGAACTCTATCGAGACGAAGCAAACCGGAAACAAGAATCAACACACGATATTCACCACACGATGCACAACACATATGATGCATGAGCTACTGAATAAATGCAAGCCACGGCAAGACAAAACATACAATCATACCTACACATTAAGTGAAGTTCAATATGCACGAGTTGCATATTGACGAAACTTCACGTTAATTATTTAGTTCACTCCCGGTTATCTACACGGCAATTTTAATGTTGTCAAACATGCAAGAGGTGAAGCGGAAATTAAACTACCTATCTAGGCAATTTAAATGAGGTCGGAAATGACATATAGCATCTCCGAGACGACCTCACAAGTTAATTTACAATTCTGTCCAGATCTGACCTAATGCATTTAATTGGTTGTTAAGCAGCAAAACAAACAGGTTCACGTGATTCTACGCGTCAAGGCAGGCAATCTACACGTAAAGAACATCTCCAACGGAGCTACGGATCAGAAGATACAAGCACCGCAAGATATGATGGCATGAATGCAAAATGTGTGCAACGGCGGCTACGAACACTTCATCACATACAAACAGCAAGAGAAAAAGAAACTACACGAGAATCTAAGCAAGTTTCATGTAGGACATGATCAAAACGGAGCTACGGTTCGAAAACTACGAGCAAAACGAGAAAACACTACAATCTGCCAAAAACAGCCACATAGCAGTTTCTACGCCTCGCAACTTCGGCTACACAACTCCGATGAGCTCAAGCAAGGCATGGCACGGAAGAGGGCAAGAAGCACTACTACGAACAGCTGACAACAACTAGCGTGGCAACAAGGAGCACTAGGAAAAGAAGACACAAAATGGCATCTGACGCACTATTTCAGACTTAGTGAAAATATCACCTCCTGAAAGTGCAGTTTTCAGCCTGAAGCAATATTGACAGCAGCAAAACCTATAGCTACAGGACTCCAAACGGCATGAAACTTAACAGCATGCTAGAGGAACACAAGGGGAACAACTAACTCCATCGGACCAACCTCAAAAGAGCTACAGATCTAAAGATGCAAGCCAGACAAGACATCAACAAAATATAACAGATTCTAGACTTAGAAATATTTCAGCTCCTCTGAAACAACACTATTCAAGCAACTTGAGGGCAGTCAAACAACACCTAAACATGCATTTCTATTGCAACCAAAAATACCAGGGACTAAACAAAACATCCGAGATCAACTCTCTAGTTGACAACTAATTCGAACGGGGCTCGGAATAAACCCTACGAATTAAACAAAAGGGCTTCACGGAAATATATCTTGCGAACTAACTTCCTCAAAAGCTAAAACTAATTGCACAGAAAAATCCACCCCGAGAACATATAAAATAAGTGGGGTTTGCAACTCAAAATAAAGCCACACATTAATGCGAGATAAAACCTCTAAACGGGGAAATAAACTACCGGTAAAACCCTACACGGAAAAATACGAGTGACCGCTCTAAAAAAACGTAGAAATATGGTCCCTAAAACATGGACATTAATATGGTGATATAACAAGGAACCCATGCTTTCACATGGAAGCATCTGCACCTGCAACTAGCAACGCTATCAACAGGGTTAAGCAAGCAGTAACATAGCCAATCAGTGGTTTGCTAGGTTGAACGGGTTGAGGGTTAACATGGCATTGTTGAGAGGCTGATATTTAACATGTGGTAGGCAACGAGACATAGACGGTAGCAACGGTAAAACTAGCATGGCAATGATAGTAATGGTATCTGGGGAAATGATCCTCTTGCCTGAGATCCCGCTTGGAAGAAGAATGCCTCCGTGAAGCAGACGAACCGACGTAGTCGAACGGGTCCTCACAATCCGGCACGATGCGGAACTCTATCGAGACGAAGCAAACCGGAAACAAGAATCAACACACGATATTCACCACACGATGCACAACACATATGATGCATGAGCTACTGAATAAATGCAAGCCACGGCAAGACAAAACATACAATCATACCTACACATCAAGTGAAGTTCAATATGCACGAGTTGCATATTGACGAAACTTCACGTTAATTATTTAGTTCACTCCCGGTTATCTACACGGCAATTTTAATGTTGTCAAACATGCAAGAGGTGAAGCGGAAATTAAACTACCTATCTAGGCAATTTAAATGAGGTCGGAAATGACATATAGCATCTCCGAGACGACCTCACAAGTTAATTTACAATTCTGTCCAGATCTGACCTAATGCATTTAATTGGTTGTTAAGCAGCAAAACAAATAGGTTCACGTGATTCTACGCGTCAAGGCAGGCAATCTACACGTAAAGAACATCTCCAACGGAGCTACGGATCAGAAGATACAAGCACCGCAAGATATGATGGCATGAATGCAAAATGTGTGCAACGGCGGCTACGAACACTTCATCACATACAAACAGCAAGAGAAAAAGAAACTACACGAGAATCTAAGCAAGTTTCATGTAGGACACGATCAAAACGGAGCTACGGTTCGAAAACTACGAGCAAAACGAGAAAACACTACAATCTGCCAAAAACAGCCACATAGCAGTTTCTACGCCTCGCAACTTCGGCTACACAACTCCGATGAGCTCAAGCAAGGCATGGCACGGAAGAGGGCAAGAAGCACTACTACGAACAGCTGACAACAACTAGCGTGGCAACAAGGAGCACTAGGAAAAGAAGACACAAAATGGCATCTGACGCACTATTTCAGACTTAGTGAAAATATCACCTCCTGAAAGTGCAGTTTTCAGCCTGAAGCAATATTGACAGCAGCAAAACCTATAGCTACAGGACTCCAAACGGCATGAAACTTAACAGCATGCTAGAGGAACACAAGGGGAACAACTAACTCCATCGGACCAACCTCAAAAGAGCTACAGATCTAAAGATGCAAGCCAGACAAGACAGCAACAAAATATAACAGATTCCAGACTTAGAAATATTTCAGCTCCTCTGAAACAGCACTATTCAAGCAACTTGAGGGCAGTCAAACAACACCTAAACATGCATTTCTATTGCAACCAAAAATACCAGGGACTAAACAAAACATCCGAGATCAACTCTCTAGTTGACAACTAATTCGAACGGGGCTCGGAATAAACCCTACGAATTAAACAAAAGGGCTTCACGGCAATATATCTTGCGAACTAACTTCCTCAAAAGCTAAAACTAATTGCACAGAAAAATCCACCCCGAGAACATATAAAATAAGTGGGGTTTGCAACTCAAAATAAAGCCACACATTAATGCGAGATAAAACCTCTAAACGGGGAAATAAACTACCGGTAAAACCCTACACGGAAAAATACGAGTGACCGCTCTAAAAAAACGTAGAAATATGGTCCCTAAAACATGGACATTAATATGGTGATATAACAAGGAACCCATGCTTTCACATGGAAGCATCTGCACCTGCAACTAGCAACGCTATCAACAGGGTTAAGCAAGCAGTAACATAGCCAATCAGTGGTTTGCTAGGTTGAACAGGTTGAGGGTTAACATGGCATTGTTGAGAGGCTGATATTTAACATGTGGTAGGCAACGAGACATAGACGGTAGCAACGGTAAAACTAGCATGGCAATGATAGTAATGGTATCTGGGGGAAATGATCCTCTTGCCTGAGATCCCGCTTGGAAGAAGAATGCCTCCGTGAAGCAGACGAACCGACGTAGTCGAACGGGTCCTCACAATCCGGCACGATGCGGAACTCTATCAAGACGAAGCAAACCGGAAACAAGAATCAACACACGATATTCACCACACGATGCACAACACATATGATGCATGAGCTACTGAATAAATGCAAGCCACGGCAAGACAAAACATACAATCATACCTACACATTAAGTGAAGTTCAATATGCACGAGTTGCATATTGACGAAACTTCACGTTAATTATTTAGTTCATTCCCGGTTATCTACACGGCAATTTTAATGTTGTCAAACATGCAAGAGGTGAAGCGGAAATTAAACTACCTATCTAGGTAATTTAAATGAGGTCGGAAATGACATATAGCATCTCCGAGACGACCTCACAAGTTAATTTACAATTCTGTCCAGATCTGACCTAATGCATTTAATTGGTTGTTAAGCAGCAAAACAAATAGGTTCACGTGATTCTACGCGTCAAGGCTGGCAATCTACACGTAAAGAACATCTCCAACGGAGCTACGGATCAGAAGATACAAGCACCGCAAGATATGATGGCATGAATGCAAAATGTGTGCAACGGCGGCTACGAACACTTCATCACATACAAACAGCAAGAGAAAAAGAAACTACACGAGAATCTAAGCAAGTTTCATGTAGGACACGATCAAAACGGAGCTACGGTTCAAAAACTACGAGCAAAACGAGAAAACACTACAATCTGCCAAAAACAGCCACATAGCAGTTTCTACGCCTCGCAACTTCGGCTACACAACTCCGATGAGCTCAAGCAAGGCATGGCACGGAAGAGGGCAAGAAGCACTACTACGAACAGCTGACAACAACTAGCGTGGCAACAAGGAGCACTAGGAAAAGAAGACACAAAATGGCATCTGACGCACTATTTCAGACTTAGTGAAAATATCACCTCCTGAAAGTGCAGTTTTCAGCCTGAAGCAATATTGACAGCAGCAAAACCTATAGCTACAGGACTCCAAACGGCATGAAACTTAACAGCATGCTAGAGGAACACAAGGGGAACAACTAACTCCATCGGACCAACCTCAAAAGAGCTACAGATCTAAAGATGCAAGCCAGACAAGACAGCAACAAAATATAACAGATTCCAGACTTAGAAATATTTCAGCTCCTCTGAAACAGCACTATTCAAGCAACTTAAGGGCAGTCAAACAACACCTAAACATGCATTTCTATTGCAACCAAAAATACCAGGGACTAAACAAAACATCCGAGATCAACTCTCTAGTTGACAACTAATTCGAACGGGGCTCGGAATAAACCCTACGAATTAAACAAAAGGGCTTCACGGCAATATATCTTGCGAACTAACTTCCTCAAAAGCTAAAACTAATTGCACAGAAAAATCCACCCCGAGAACATATAAAATAAGTGGGGTTTGCAACTCAAAATAAAGCCACACATTAATGCGAGATAAAACCTCTAAACGGGGAAATAAACTACCGGTAAAACCCTACACGGAAAAATACGAGTGACCGCTCTAAAAAAACGTAGAAATATGGTCCCTAAAACATGGACATTAATATGGTGATATAACAAGGAACCCATGCTTTCACATGGAAGCATCTGCACCTGCAACTAGCAACGCTATCAACAGGGTTAAGCAAGCAGTAACATAGCCAATCAGTGGTTTGCTAGGTTGAACAGGTTGAGGGTTAACATGGCATTGTTGAGAGGCTGATATTTAACATGTGGTAGGCAACGAGACATAGACGGTAGCAACGGTAAAACTAGCATGGCAATGATAGTAATGGTATCTGGGGGAAATGATCCTCTTGCCTGAGATCCCTCTTGGAAGAAGAATGCCTCCGTGAAGCAGACGAACCGACGTAGTCGAACGGGTCCTCACAATCCGGCACGATGCGGAACTCTATCGAGACGAAGCAAACCGGAAACAAGAATCAACACACGATATTCACCACACGATGCACAACACATATGATGCATGAGCTACTGAATAAATGCAAGCCACGGCAAGACAAAACATACAATCATACCTACACATTAAGTGAAGTTCAATATGCACGAGTTGCATATTGACGAAACTTCACGTTAATTATTTAGTTCACTCCCGGTTATCTACACGGCAATTTTAATGTTGTCAAACATGCAAGAGGTGAAGCGGAAATTAAACTACCTATCTAGGCAATTTAAATGAGGTCGGAAATGACATATAGCATCTCCGAGACGACCTCACAAGTTAATTTACAATTCTGTCCAGATCTGACCTAATGCATTTAATTGGTTGTTAAGCAGCAAAACAAATAGGTTCACGTGATTCTACGCGTCAAGGCTGGCAATCTACACGTAAAGAACATCTCCAACGGAGCTACGGATCAGAAGATACAAGCACCGCAACATATGATGGCATGAATGCAAAATGTGTGCAACGGCGGCTACGAACACTTCATCACATACAAACAGCAAGAGAAAAAGAAACTACACGATAATCTAAGCAAGTTTCATGTAGGACACAATCAAAACGGAGCTACGGTTCGAAAACTACGAGCAAAACGAGAAAACACTACAATCTGCCAAAAACAGCCACATAGCACTTTCTACGCCTCGCAACTTCGGCTACACAACTCCGATGAGCTCAAGCAAGGCATGGCACGGAAGAGGGCAAGAAGCACTACTACGAACAGCTGACAACAACTAGCGTGGCAACAAGGAGCACTAGGAAAAGAAGACACAAAATGGCATCTGACGCACTATTTCAGACTTAGTGAAAATATCACCTCCTGAAAGTGCAGTTTTCAGCCTGAAGCAATATTGACAGCAGCAAAACCTATAGCTACAGGACTCCAAACGGCATGAAACTTAACAGCATGCTAGAGGAACACAAGGGGAACAACTAACTCCATCGGACCAACCTCAAAAGAGCTACAGATCTAAAGATGCAAGCCAGACAAGACAGCAACAAAATATAACAGATTCCAGACTTAGAAATATTTCAGCTCCTCTGAAACAACACTATTCAAGCAACTTGAGGGCAGTCAAACAACACCTAAACATGCATTTCTATTGCAACCAAAAATACCAGGGACTAAACAAAACATCCGAGATCAACTCTCTAGTTGACAACTAATTCGAACGGGGCTCGGAATAAACCCTACGAATTAAACAAAAGGGCTTCACGGCAATATATCTTGCGAACTAACTTCCTCAAAAGCTAAAACTAATTGCACAGAAAAATCCACCCCGAGAACATATAAAATAAGTGGGGTTTGCAACTCAAAATAAAGCCACACATTAATGCGAGATAAAACCTCTAAACGGGAAAATAAACTACCGGTAAAACCCTACACGGAAAAATACGAGTGACCGCTCTAAAAAAACGTAGAAATATGGTCCCTAAAACATGGACATTAAATCTATGGCATACGGGCAATCCGGATACACACGAAAATTAACTACGGAATGGATCCTAGTTAAACAACACGTAAAACGAGGCATTAGGCACTCTAAACAACGTTAAACAAATATGCATGTTGGATAATCGTGTTGTACTCGCGAAGCTACCCCAAAACGATATATAACACGCGTCGTTCCGACTTACGGTTTAGAAACTACGAACGTTCTAAGATATACCTATTTTCCGGAGTATAAACAATTCCGAAAACAACCTAAAATGCCTAATGGGCCGAACAGGCGCAAAATAGGTAAAAAGATGCTCAGGCGGGGGGAAGGTCCTCACCTTCGCGGGCCAAGAGTAGGCCGGCCTGGGGCGACCTGGGCCTCGCGTGGGGAGGCAGGCCTGGGAGAAACCGGCGGCCTGCTGGAGCTTGGCGCTCTGGCCTGGGCCGAGACGCGGAGGCGAGCTGGGCCGGTCGGGGCGAAGGCTGGGCCGACGCGGGGCCCACGGGGCGCTGGAGCGGGAGGTCCCGTCGAGCTCGGATCAAGGCGGCGGCGGATCTGGCAGCTCGCGCTGCTGGCGGCGCCGGCAGGATCTGCGGGGACGGCGCGAGGCGTTTGGGGCCGGGCCGACGGCGGCTGATGGCGGTGCTGCCGATGGCCGGAGCTCCGGTCTGCGCGGCGGCCGCCGGCGACGCAGGGGCTGGCCACCCGGGCACGCGACGGGAAGAGGCGACGGCCGGCGACGACGCGAGACGGGGCAGTGGCCGCTGCCGGCGGCGGAAGACGCCAGGAGGCGCGGCGAGCTCGGCATGCGGTGCTGGCGGCGGGGCAGCTGGAGGCGGGGCGCAGGCGGGGAAGGCGCGGGGCGCGGGAGGCGCTGGCCGGCTCGTGCTCGGCAACGGGAGGCAGGGAGGAGCGGCGGCGCTCGGGCCGAGATGGGCTCGGGCGGGCCGCGCACGGGCCTAGCGGGCCGGCGGCTGGAGGAGGGAGACAGGTGGGAGGAGAGAGGCTAGGGTTTTGGGACGGTGCGGATCCCGAGGTGGCTAGGGTTAGCCATATTAGGCAGGTTAGGGCGTCTATTTAAAGGATGGGGCTAGGTTAGGGGGGGTATTTGGGGGGTTTTCGACCCTCCGGACGCGTTCGCGCGGTCCGATCGGAGAGGCGGGTTAGGGTTAGGTGTGTGGAGTGGCGTTGACTAAGATGAGAGGGAAGTGGTGCTGCGCGGCATCGACTTTTAAAACACCGACAGATGTCTGACGATTAACCGAAGACGGTGCCGCTACGGTTGACCGTTCGGGTACCAGGCGGTCTCCGATCGCGACGAAATTCCACAGGCGGCCTAGCTAGAACTAATCGCGACCGCGTGCCAAGTTTCACCTCGATCAGAGAGAGTTTTAAACGTGCTTTAGAAACAGGGTTTCGACGGTGCCGCGGGCGCGGGCGAGTGCGGTCGGGCTCAGAACGGACGACGACGATAACCGGCAACTACTAACGAATGCAAGTTTTGAAAACTGGCGGCAACGGAGACGCCGATGCAATGCTGATGATGCGCATGATGACACGACAATTAAAATAAGCCACACGACGAAAACGGAAAGAGAGGGGAAGCTTCTAGAACGTCGGCACCGGGCTGTCACAACACTCCTACACTACAAGAGGATCTCGCCCCGAGATCCAAGAATGAAAGGGGGAGAGGATGAGAAAGAACAAGAGGTAAAACTTAGTCGCTTCTTTGACAAACGAGTGAAACGAACGATCCTTGAAGGTTGCAAGGAGATAAGGAATGACATGAGAAAGAAACCAAAATTCACGGAAAATTTCGGCAGCACTTTGGTAGGAAATGGGACAAAAAATTCGAAAAGGTAGGATAAATAGACAACAATCACAACAAACAAGTAAATAGAACAAGGGAACACCATGAACTTGATAGAACAACATGATTGATCCAAAAGAGCAACAACACAATGCCTCCGGAACAAGAGAATATGAACTAGCTCAAGCGGAAGAAGAGAATGAAGAGAGAATGACAACTACTAACTCCAATGAACTTGACAAGCATCCTTGCAAGAAGAATTGGACGAAGTTGTTGGGAAAAACAACAATGAAAAGAACAAGATAGTAGTGGGCTTATGAAAATCATCTCAACAAATATGAGGTGACAGCCAACCACTACAAGAACCAGGGATAGATTGGGAACAACAAGATAAGAACAACTCTAACACGAAGAGGATACATTGAGAACTGGGATTAAAGACAAGCACCATGATAGCACAATCCCTAGGAAAAGCTTTAGGTGAAATCCAGACCAAGATAGCTCAATGAAGAAATCATGGTTGAAAATATCTCATGACCATAGAATTGGTGGATTTAATTATCTCATTCTCGAGAGGAAAACTCTTCAAGTCTCCTACACTAACAAGAAGGCTATAATACCACCTCAAAGGATAAAGGAAGAACAAATGCACTTAGAAACGCAAGAGAACGGATACTTGAGGTTCTGCTACAAAATCTTGAAGAACACTTGAGAAAGGATTGAAACCTTGATGAACCACCATGAAGGGCCACCGTATACAAATGAATGATGCAACGATATGAAGGTAGAAAAGAATAAGATTATGACCTTGCCAAGATTTAGATGAAGCCTCACGGAGAGAAACTTGACAAAACTTGGAACTCCAGAAAAGAAAAGATAAGCATTTGAGAAAAGAATTGATATCGTGAGCCACTCCGGAAGAAGAATTAAGATCATTTGATGAAACAAGAATAAGAATTATGTTATGCTTATCCTTCATCAAGTTAAATTGATGACAATCAACGGATTTAGCATATCACTTATTCTACTAGAAATGAATCTTGAAGAGACAGAGAGGAAAAAAACACCACTTGAAGCAAAATTAAAGGAAGCACCGGTAAGAATTCACAATTGAATGAGAAAACCAAGAATCAATGGAGATACAAGAGAATGATGAGATCATAAGCCACCTGAGAGAAAACTTGAATAAGACACCGGAATAATTGAGAGACGAACGAAGAGGCAACAATTTAGAAGAATTAAGAAAGAAAGCTGAAAGCTGAGAACGAAGAATCTTCTGAAATGATGGCCTTCGGATCACGAAGCTCGCGATCTCGTCGGATTCCCTAGTGGAAAACCTCAACCCTGAGATTACCCAAAGCATCACCGGAATCCCGATGCACAAGATATCTCGTCAAAGGTAAAACTAATCCAGCAAGGCCGCCCGACGTGTCGACGATCCCGATAGGAGTCGCGTACCTTGTTCTCAGGACACGATGGATAAGCACAGCGTACGGTGGCCTGATAGAAATCTCCCGAGTTGCCCCGGGTTGGCCCCGCAAACGGCTCTAGTTTGGACCAACACTCATGAGGAGCACTGGCCCGGGGGTTGATTAAATTATCCTCGGGGTCCGGAAAGTCCCTATGCAATTTTATTAGGTGTTTAGGCAAATGTAGTACCAAAGTTGGGCCTTGCTAGACCAGCTTTAATCTAAAACGAATTATCAAGGGGGTCCCCATAACAACCCCGATCGTGTTAGGAGCCCACATTTATGGAACATAACACCGGTAGCCGAAACTAAGGGGGCAAAGGTGGAACAAAACACTAGGCTAGAAAGGCCGAGCCTTCCACCTTTTACCAAGTATATAGGTCCATTAAATTATATAGCATTTAATATGGTGATATAACAAGGAACCCATGCTTTCACATGGAAGCATCTGCACCTGCAACTAGCAACGCTATCAACAGGGTTAAGCAAGCAGTAACATAGCCAATCAGTGGTTTGCTAGGTTGAACGGGTTGAGGGTTAACATGGCATTGTTGAGAGGCTGATATTTAACATGTGGAAGGCAACGAGACATAGACGGTAGCAACGGTAAAACTAGCATGGCAATGATAGTAATGGTATCTGGGGAAATGATCCTCTTGCCTGAGATCCCGCTTGGAAGAAGAATGCCTCCGTGAAGCAGACGAACCGACGTAGTCGAACGGGTCCTCACAATCCGGCACGATGCGGAACTCTATCGAGACGAAGCAAACCGGAAACAAGAATCAACACACGATATTCACCACACGATGCACAACACATATGATGCATGAGCTACTGAATAAATGCAAGCCACGGCAAGACAAAACATACAATCATACCTACACATCAAGTGAAGTTCAATATGCACGAGTTGCATATTGACGAAACTTCACGTTAATTATTTAGTTCACTCCCGGTTATCTACACGGCAATTTTAATGTTGTCAAACATGCAAGAGGTGAAGCGGAAATTAAACTACCTATCTAGGCAATTTAAATGAGGTCGGAAATGACATATAGCATCTCCGAGACGACCTCACAAGTTAATTTACAATTCTGTCCAGATCTGACCTAATGCATTTAATTGGTTGTTAAGCAGCAAAACAAACAGGTTCACGTGATTCTACGCGTCAAGGCAGGCAATCTACACGTAAAGAACATCTCCAACGGAGCTACGGATCAGAAGATACAAGCACCGCAAGATATGATGGCATGAATGCAAAATGTGTGCAACGGCGGCTACGAACACTTCATCACAAACAGCAAGAGAAAAAGAAACTACACGAGAATCTAAGCAAGTTTCATGTAGGACACGATCAAAACGGAGCTACGGTTCGAAAACTACGAGCAAAACGAGAAAACACTACAATCTGCCAAAAACAGCCACATAGCACTTTCTACGCCTCGCAACTTCGGCTACACAACTCCGATGAGCTCAAGCAAGGCATGGCACGGAAGAGGGCAAGAAGCACTACTACGAACAGCTGACAACAACTAGCGTGGCAACAAGGAGCACTAGGAAAAGAAGACACAAAATGGCATCTGACGCACTATTTCAGACTTAGTGAAAATATCACCTCCTGAAAGTGCAGTTTTCAGCCTGAAGCAATATTGACAGCAGCAAAACCTATAGCTACAGGACTCCAAACGGCATGAAACTTAACAGCATGCTAGAGGAACACAAGGGGAACAACTAACTCCATCGGACCAACCTCAAAAGAACTACAGATCTAAAGATGCAAGCCAGACAAGACAGCAACAAAATATAACAGATTCCAGACTTAGAAATATTTCAGCTCCTCTGAAACAGCACTATTCAAGCAACTTGAGGGCAGTCAAACAACACCTAAACATGCATTTCTATTGCAACCAAAAATACCAGGGACTAAACAAAACATCCGAGATCAACTCTCTAGTTGACAACTAATTCGAACGGGGCTCGGAATAAACCCTACGAATTAAACAAAAGGGCTTCACGGCAATATATCTTGCGAACTAACTTCCTCAAAAGCTAAAACTAATTGCACAGAAAAATCCACCCCGAGAACATATAAAATAAGTGGGGTTTGCAACTCAAAATAAAGCCACACATTAATGCGAGATAAAACCTCTAAACGGGGAAATAAACTACCGGTAAAACCCTACACGGAAAAATACAATGTGGCCGTTCTAAAAAAACGTAGAAATATGGTCCCTAAAACATGGACATTAATATGGTGATATAACAAGGAACCCATGCTTTCACATGGAAGCATCTGCACCTGCAACTAGCAACGCTATCAACAGGGTTAAGCAAGCAGTAACATAGCCAATCAGTGGTTTGCTAGGTTGAACGGGTTGAGGGTTAACATGGCATTGTTGAGAGGCTGATATTTAACATGTGGAAGGCAACGAGACATAGACGGTAGCAACGGTAAAACTAGCATGGCAATGATAGTAATGGTATCTGGGGAAATGATCCTCTTGCCTGAGATCCCGCTTGGAAGAAGAATGCCTCCGTGAAGCAGACGAACCGACGTAGTCGAACGGGTCCTCACAATCCGGCACGATGCGGAACTCTATCGAGACGAAGCAAACCGGAAACAAGAATCAACACACGATATTCACCACACGATGCACAACACATATGATGCATGAGCTACTGAATAAATGCAAGCCACGGCAAGACAAAACATACAATCATACCTACACATTAAGTGAAGTTCAATATGCACGAGTTGCATATTGACGAAACTTCACGTTAATTATTTAGTTCACTCCCGGTTATCTACACGGCAATTTTAATGTTGTCAAACATGCAAGAGGTGAAGTGGAAATTAAACTACCTATCTAGGCAATTTAAATGAGGTCGGAAATGACATATAGCATCTCCGAGACGACCTCACAAGTTAATTTACAATTCTGTCCAGATCTGACCTAATGCATTTAATTGGTTGTTAAGCAGCAAAACAAACAGGTTCACGTGATTCTACGCGTCAAGGCAGGCAATCTACACGTAAAGAACATCTCCAACGGAGCTACGGATCAGAAGATACAAGCACCGCAAGATATGATGGCATGAATGCAAAATGTGTGCAACGGCGGCTACGAACACTTCATCACATACAAACAGCAAGAGAAAAAGAAACTACACGAGAATCTAAGCAAGTTTCATGTAGGACACGATCAAAACGGAGCTACGGGTCGAAAACTACGAGCAAAACGAGAAAACACTACAATCTGCCAAAAACAGCCACATAGCACTTTCTACGCCTCGCAACTTCGGCTACACAACTCCGATGAGCTCAAGCAAGGCATGGCACGGAAGAGGGCAAGAAGCACTACTACGAACAGCTGACAACAACTAGCGTGGCAACAAGGAGCACTAGGAAAAGAAGACACAAAATGGCATCTGACGCACTATTTCAGACTTAGTGAAAATATCACCTCCTGAAAGTGCAGTTTTCAGCCTGAAGCAATATTGACAGCAGCAAAACCTATAGCTACAGGACTCCAAACGGCATGAAACTTAACAGCATGCTAGAGGAACACAAGGGGAACAACTAACTCCATCGGACCAACCTCAAAAGAGCTACAGATCTAAAGATGCAAGCCAGACAAGACAGCAACAAAATATAACAGATTCCAGACTTAGAAATATTTCAGCTCCTCTGAAACAGCACTATTCAAGCAACTTGAGGGCAGTCAAACAACACCTAAACATGCATTTCTATTGCAACCAAAAATACCAGGGACTAAACAAAACATCCGAGATCAACTCTCTAGTTGACAACTAATTCGAACGGGGCTCGGAATAAACCCTACGAATTAAACAAAAGGGCTTCACGGCAATATATCTTGCGAACTAACTTCCTCAAAAGCTAAAACTAATTGCACAGAAAAATCCACCCCGAGAACATATAAAATAAGTGGGGTTTGCAACTCAAAATAAAGCCACACATTAATGCGAGATAAAACCTCTAAACGGGAAAATAAACTACCGGTAAAACCCTACACGGAAAAATACGAGTGACCGCTCTAAAAAAACGTAGAAATATGGTCCCTAAAACATGGACATTAATATGGTGATATAACAAGGAACCCATGCTTTCACATGGAAGCATCTGCACCTGCAACTAGCAACGCTATCAACAGGGTTAAGCAAGCAGAAACATAGCCAATCAGTGGTTTGCTAGGTTGAACGGGTTGAGGGTTAACATGGTATTGTTGAGAGGCTGATATTTAACATGTGGTAGGCAACGAGACATAGACGGTAGCAACGGTAAAACTAGCATGGCAATGATAGTAATGGTATCTGGGGAAATGATCCTCTTGCCTGAGATCCCGCTTGGAAGAAGAATGCCTCCGTGAAGCAGACGAACCGACGTAGTCGAACGGGTCCTCACAATCCGGCACGATGCGGAACTCTATCGAGACGAAGCAAACCGGAAACAAGAATCAACACACGATATTCACCACACGATGCACAACACATATGATGCATGAGCTACTGAATAAATGCAAGCCACGGCAAGACAAAACATACAATCATACCTACACATTAAGTGAAGTTCAATATGCACGAGTTGCATATTGACGAAACTTCACGTTAATTATTTAGTTCACTCCCGGTTATCTACACGGCAATTTTAATGTTGTCAAACATGCAAGAGGTGAAGCGGAAATTAAACTACCTATCTAGGCAATTTAAATGAGGTCGGAAATGACATATAGCATCTCCGAGACGACCTCACAAGTTAATTTACAATTCTGTTCAGATCTGACCTAATGCATTTAATTGGTTGTTAAGCAGCAAAACAAACAGGTTCACGTGATTCTACGCGTCAAGGCAGGCAATCTACACGTAAAGAACATCTCCAACGGAGCTACGGATCAGAAGATACAAGCACCGCAAGATATGATGGCATGAATGCAAAATGTGTGCAACGGCGGCTACGAACACTTCATCACATACAAACAGCAAGAGAAAAAGAAACTACACGAGAATCTAAGAAAGTTTCATGTAGGACACGATCAAAACGGAGCTACGGTTCGAAAACTACGAGCAAAACGAGAAAACACTACAATCTGCCAAAAACAGCCACATAGCACTTTCTACGCCTCGCAACTTCGGCTACACAACTCCGATGAGCTCAAGCAAGGCATGGCACGGAAGAGGGCAAGAAGCACTACTACGAACAGCTGACAACAACTAGCGTGGCAACAAGGAGCACTAGGAAAAGAAGACACAAAATGGCATCTGACGCACTATTTCAGACTTAGTGAAAATATCACCTCCTGAAAGTGCAGTTTTCAGCCTGAAGCAATATTGACAGCAGCAAAACCTATAGCTACAGGACTCCAAACGGCATGAAACTTAACAGCATGCTAGAGGAACACAAGGGTAACAACTAACTCCATCGGACCAACCTCAAAAGAGCTACAGATCTAAAGATGCAAGCCAGACAAGACAGCAACAAAATATAACAGATTCCAGACTTAGAAATATTTCAGCTCCTCTGAAACAGCACTATTCAAGCAACTTGAGGGCAGTCAAACAACACCTAAACATGCATTTCTATTGCAACCAAAAATACCAGGGACTAAACAAAACATCCGAGATCAACTCTCTATTTGACAACTAATTCGAACGGGGCTCGGAATAAACCCTACGAATTAAACAAAAGGGCTTCACGGCAATATATCTTGCGAACTAACTTCCTCAAAAGCTAAAACTAATTGCACAGAAAAATCCACCCCGAGAACATATAAAATAAGTGGGGTTTGCAACTCAAAATAAAGCCACACATTAATGCGAGAAAAAACCTCTAAACGGGAAAATAAACTACCGGTAAAACCCTACACGGAAAAATACGAGTGACCGCTCTAAAAAAACGTAGAAATATGGTCCCTAAAACATGAACATTAATATGGTGATATAACAAGGAACCCATGCTTTCACATGGAAGCATCTGCACCTGCAACTAGCAACGCTATCAACAGGGTTAAGCAAGCAGTAACATAGCAAATCAGTGGTTTGCTAGGTTGAACAGGTTGAGGGTTAACATGGCATTGTTGAGAGGCTGATATTTAACATGTGGTAGGCAACGAGACATAGACGGTAGCAACGGTAAACTAGCATGGCAATGATAGTAATGGTATCTGGGGAAATGATCCTCTTGCCTGAGATCCCGCTTGGAAGAAGAATGCCTCCGTGAACCAGACGAACCGACGTAGTCGAACGGGTCCTCACAATCCGGCACGATGCGGAACTCTATCGAGACGAAGCAAACCGGAAACAAGAATCAACACACGATATTCACCACACGATGCACAACACATATGATGCATGAGCTACTGAATAAATGCAAGCCACGGCAAGACAAAACATACAATCATACCTACACATTAAGTGAAGTTCAGTATGCACGAGTTGCATATTGACGAAACTTCACGTTAATTATTTAGTTCACTCCCGGTTATCTACACGGCTATTTTAATGTTGTCAAACATGCAAGAGGTGAAGCGGAAATTAAACTACCTATCTAGGCAATTTAAATGAGGTCGGAAATGACATATAGCATCTCCGAGACGACCTCACAAGTTAATTTACAATTCTGTCCAGATCCGACCTAATGCATTTAATTGGTTGTTAAGCAGCAAAACAAATAGGTTCACGTGATTCTACGCGTCAAGGCAGGCAATCTACACGTAAAGAACATCTCCAACGGAGCTACGGATCAGAAGATACAAGCACCGCAGGATATGATGGCATGAATGCAAAATGTGTGCAACGGCGGCTACGAACACTTCATCACATACAAACAGCAAGAGAAAAAGAAACTACACGAGAATCTAAGCAAGTTTCATGTAGGACACGATCAAAACGGAGCTACGGTTAGAAAACTACGAGCAAAACGAGAAAACACTACAATCTGCCAAAAACAGCCACATAGCACTTTCTACGCCTCGCTACTTCGGCTACACAACTCCGATGAGCTCAAGCAAGGCATGGCACGGAAGAGGGCAAGAAGCACTACTACGAACAGCTGACAACAACTAGCGTGGCAACAAGGAGCACTAGGAAAAGAAGACACAAAATGGCATCTGACGCACTATTTCAGACTTAGTGAAAATATCACCTCCTGAAAGTGCAGTTTTCAGCCTGAAGCAATATTGACAGCAGCAAAACCTATAGCTACAGGACTCCAAACGGCATGAAACTTAACAGCATGCTAGAGGAACACAAGGGGAACAACTAACTCCATTGGACCAACCTCAAAAGAGCTACAGATCTAAAGATGCAAGCCAGACAAGACAGCAACAAAATATAACAGATTCCAGACTTAGAAATATTTCAGCTCCTCTGAAACAGCACTATTCAAGCAACTTGAGGGCAGTCAAACAACACCTAAACATGCATTTCTATTGCAACCAAAAATACGAGGGACTAAACAAAACATCCGAGATCAACTCTCTATTTGACAACTAATTCGAACGGGGCTCGGAATAAACCCTACGAATTAAACAAAAGGGCTTCACGGCAATATATCTTGCGAACTAACTTCCTCAAAAGCTAAAACTAATTGCACAGAAAAATCCACCCCGAGAACATATAAAATAAGTGGGGTTTGCAACTCAAAATAAAGCCACACATTAATGCGAGATAAAACCTCTAAACGGGAAAATAAACTACCGGTAAAACCCTACACGGAAAAATACGAGTGACCGCTCTAAAAAAACGTAGAAATATGGTCCCTAAAACATGGACATTAATATGGTGATATAACAAGGAACCCATGCTTTCACATGGAAGCATCTGCACCTGCAACTAGCAACGCTATCAACAGGGTTAAGCAAGCAGTAACATAGCCAATCAGTGGTTTGCTAGGTTGAACAGGTTGAGGGTTAACATGGCATTGTTGAGAGGCTGATATTTAACATGTGGTAGGCAACGAGACATAGACGGTAGCAACGGTAAAACTAGCATGGAAATGATAGTAATGGTATCTGGGGAAATGATCCTCGTGCCTGAGATCCCGCTTGGAAGAAGAATGCCTCCGTGAAGCAGACGAACCGACGTAGTCGAACGGGTCCTCACAATCCGGCACGATGCGGAACTCTATCGAGACGAAGCAAACCGGAAACAAGAATCAACACACGATATTCACCACACGATGCACAACACATATGATGCATGAGCTACTGAATAAATGCAAGCCACGGCAAGACAAAACATACAATCATACCTACACATTAAGTGAAGTTCAATATGCACGAGTTGCATATTGACGAAACTTCACGTTAATTATTTAGTTCACTCCCGGTTATCTACACGACAATTTTAATGTTGTCAAACATGCAAGAGGTGAAGCGGAAATTAAACTACCTATCTAGGCAATTTAAATGAGGTCGGAAATGACATATAGCATCTCCGAGACGACCTCACAAGTTAATTTACAATTCTGTCCAGATCTGACCTAATGCATTTAATTGGTTGTTAAGCAGCAAAACAAATAGGTTCACGTGATTCTACGCGTCAAGGCAGGCAATCTACACGTAAAGAACATCTCCAACGGAGCTACGGATCAGAAGATACAAGCACCGCAAGATATGATGACATGAATGCAAAATGTGTGCAACGGCGGCTACGAACACTTCATCACATACAAACAGCAAGAGAAAAAGAAACTACACGAGAATCTAAGCAAGTTTCATGTAGGACACGATCAAAACGGAGCTACGGTTCGAAAACTACGAGCAAAACGAGAAAACACTACAATCTGCCAAAAACAGCCACATAGCACTTTCTACGCCTCGCAACTTCGGCTACACAACTCCGATGAGCTCAAGCAAGGCATGGCACGGAAGAGGGCAAGAAGCACTACTACGAACAGCTGACAACAACTAGCGTGGCAACAAGGAGCACTAGGAAAAGAAGACACAAAATGGCATCTGACGCACTATTTCAGGCTTAGTGAAAATATCACCTCCTGAAAGTGCAGTTTTCAGCCTGAAACAATATTGACAGCAGCAAAACCTATAGCTACAGGACTCCAAACGGCATGAAACTTAACATCATGCTAGAGGAACACAAGGGGAACAACTAACTCCATCGGACCAACCTCAAAAGAGCTACAGATCTAAAGATGCAAGCCAGACAAGACAGCAACAAAATATAACAGATTCCAGACTTAGAAATATTTCAGCTCCTCTGAAACAGCACTATTCAAGCAACTTGAGGGCAGTCAAACAACACCTAAACATGCATTTCTATTGCAACCAAAAATACCAGGGACTAAACAAAACATCCGAGATCAACTCTCTAGTTGACAACTAATTCGAACGGGGCTCGGAATAAACCCTACGAATTAAACAAAAGGGCTTCACGGCAACATATCTTGCGAACTAACTTCCTCAAAAGCTAAAACTAATTGCACAGAAAAATCCACCCCGAGAACATATAAAATAAGTGGGGTTTGCAACTCAAAATAAAGCCACACATTAATGCGAGATAAAACCTCTAAACGGGAAAATAAACTACCGGTAAAACCCTACACGGAAAAATACGAGTGACCGCTCTAAAAAAACGTAGAAATATGGTCCCTAAAACATGGACATTAATATGGTGATATAACAAGGAACCCATGCTTTCACATGGAAGCATCTGCACCTGCAACTAGCAACGCTATCAACAGGGTTAAGCAAGCAGTAACATAGCCAATCAGTGGTTTGCTAGGTTGAACAGGTTGAGGGTTAACATGGCATTGTTGAGAGGCTGATATTTAACATGTGGTAGGCAACGAGACATAGACGGTAGCAACGGTAAAACTAGCATGGCAATGATAGTAATGGTATCTGGGGAAATGATCCTCTTGCCTGAGATCCCGCTTGGAAGAAGAATGCCTCCGTGAAGCAGACGAACCGACGTAGTCGAACGGGTCCTCACAATCCGGCACGATGCGGAACTCTATCGAGACGAAGCAAACCGGAAACAAGAATCAACACACGATATTCACCACACGATGCACAACACATATGATGCATGAGCTACTGAATAAATGCAAGCCACGGCAAGACAAAACATACAATCATACCTACACATTAAGTGAAGTTCAATATGCACGAGTTGCATATTGACGAAACTTCACGTTAATTATTTAGTTCACTCCCGGTTATCTACACGACAATTTTAATGTTGTCAAACATGCAAGAGGTGAAGCGGAAATTAAACTACCTATCTAGGCAATTTAAATGAGGTCGGAAATGACATATAGCATCTCCGAGACGACCTCACAAGTGAATTTACAATTCTGTCCAGATCTGACCTAATGCATTTAATTGGTTGTTAAGCAGCAAAACAAATAGGTTCACGTGATTCTACGCGTCAAGGCAGGCAATCTACACGTAAAGAACATCTCCAACGGAGCTACGGATCAGAAGATACAAGCACCGCAAGATATGATGACATGAATGCAAAATGTGTGCAACGGCGGCTACGAACACTTCATCACATACAAACAGCAAGAGAAAAAGAAACTACACGAGAATCTAAGCAAGTTTCATGTAGGACACGATCAAAACGGAGCTACGGTTCGAAAACTACGAGCAAAACGAGAAAACACTACAATCTGCCAAAAACAGCCACATAGCACTTTCTACGCCTCGCAACTTCGGCTACACAACTCCGATGAGCTCAAGCAAGGCATGGCACGGAAGAGGGCAAGAAGCAGTACTACGAACAGCTGACAACAACTAGCGTGGCAACAAGGAGCACTAGGAAAAGAAGACACAAAATGGCATCTGACGCACTATTTCAGGCTTAGTGAAAATATCACCTCCTGAAAGTGCAGTTTTCAGCCTGAAGCAATATTGACAGCAGCAAAACCTATAGCTACAGGACACCAAACGGCATGAAACTTAACAGCATGCTAGAGGAACACAAGGGGAACAACTAACTCCATTGGACCAACCTCAAAAGAGCTACAGATCTAAAGATGCAAGCCAGACAAGACAGCAACAAAATATAACAGATTCCAGACATAGAAATATTTCAGCTCCTCTGAAACAGCACTATTCAAGCAACTTGAGGGCAGTCAAACAACACCTAAACATGCATTTCTATTGCAACCAAAAATACCAGGGACTAAACAAAACATCCGAGATCAACTCTCTAGTTGACAACTAATTCGAACGGGGCTCGGAATAAACCCTACGAATTAAACAAAAGGGCTTCACGGCAACATATCTTGCGAACTCACTTCCTCAAAAGCTAAACCTAATTGCACAGAAAAATCTACCCCGAGAACATATAAAATAAGTGGGGTTTGCAACTCAAAATAAAGCCACACATTAATGCGAGATAAAACCGCTAAACGGGAAAATAAACTACCGGTAAAACCCTACACGGAAAAATACGAGTGACCGCTCTAAAAAAACGTAGAAATATGGTCCCTAAAACATGGACATTAATATGGTGATATAACAAGGAACCCATGCTTTCACATGGAAGCATCTGCACCTGCAACTAGCAACGCTATCAACAGGGTTAAGCAAGCAGTAACATAGCCAATCAGTGGTTTGCTAGGTTGAACAGGTTGAGGGTTAACATGGCATTGTTGAGAGGCTGATATTTAACATGTGGTAGGCAACGAGACATAGACGGTAGCAACGGTAAAACTAGCATGGCAATGATAGTAATGGTATCTGGGGAAATGATCCTCCTGCCTGAGATCCCGCTTGGAAGAAGAATGCCTCCGTGAAGCGGACGAACCGACGTAGTCGAACGGGTCCTCACAATCCGGCACGATGCGGAACTCTATCGAGACGAAGCAAACCGGAAACAAGAATCAACACACGATATTCACCACACGATGCACAACACATATGATGCATGAGCTACTGAATAAATGCAAGCCACGGCAAGACAAAACATACAATCATACCTACACATTAAGTGAAGTTCAATATGCACCAGTTGCATATTGACGAAACTTCACGTTAATTATTTAGTTCACTCCCGGTTATCTACACGGCAATTTTACCTACACATATGATGCATGAGCTACTGAATAGGTTCACGTGATTCTACGCGTCAAGGCAGGCAATCTACACGTAAAGAACATCTCCAACGGAGCTACGGATCAGAAGATACAAGCACCGCAAGATATGATGACATGAATGCAAAATGTGTGCAACGGCGGCTACGAACACTTCATCACATACAAACAGCAAGAGAAAAAGAAACTACACGAGAATCTAAGCAAGTTTCATGTAGGACACGATCAAAACGGAGCTACGGTTCGAAAACTACGAGCAAAACGAGAAAACACTACAATCTGCCAAAAACAGCCACATAGCACTTTCTACGCCTCGCAACTTCGGCTACACAACTCCGATGAGCTCAAGCAAGGCATGGCACGGAAGAGGGCAAGAAGCAGTACTACGAACAGCTGACAACAACTAGCGTGGCAACAAGGAGCACTAGGAAAAGAAGACACAAAATGGCATCTGACGCACTATTTCAGGCTTAGTGAAAATATCACCTCCTGAAAGTGCAGTTTTCAGCCTGAAGCAATATTGACAGCAGCAAAACCTATAGCTACAGGACACCAAACGGCATGAAACTTAACAGCATGCTAGAGGAACACAAGGGGAACAACTAACTCCATTGGACCAACCTCAAAAGAGCTACAGATCTAAAGATGCAAGCCAGACAAGACAGCAACAAAATATAACAGATTCCAGACTTTGAAATATTTCAGCTCCTCTGAAACAGCACTATTCAAGCAACTTGAGGGCAGTCAAACAACACCTAAACATGCATTTCTATTGCAACCAAAAATACCAGGGACTAAACAAAACATCCAAGATCAACTCTCTATTTGACAACTAATTCGAACGGGGCTCGGAATAAACCCTACGAATTAAACAAAAGGGCTTCACGGCAACATATCTTGCGAACTAACTTCCTCAAAAGCTAAAACTAATTGCACAGAAAAATCCACCCCGAGAACATATAAAATAAGTGGGGTTTGCAACTCAAAATAAAGCCACACATTAATGCGAGATAAAACCTCTAAACGGGAAAATAAACTACCGGTAAAACCCTACACGGAAAAATACGAGTGACCGCTCTAAAAAAACGTAGAAATATGGTCCCTAAAACATGGACATTAATATGGTGATATAACAAGGAACCCATGATTTCACATAGAAGCATCTGCACCTGCAACTAGCAACGCTATCAACAGGGTTAAGCAAGCAGTAACATAGCCAATCAGTGGTTTGCTAGGTTGAACAGGTTGAGGGTTAACATGGCATTGTTGAGAGGCTGATATTTAACATGTGGTAGGCAACGAGACATAGACGGTAGCAACGGTAAAACTAGCATGGCAATGATAGTAATGGTATCTGGGGAAATGATCCTCTTGCCTGAGATCCCGCTTGGAAGAAGAATGCCTCCGTGAAGCAGACGAACCGACGTAGTCGAACGGGTCCTCACAATCCGGCACGATGCGGAACTCTATCGAGACGAAGCAAACCGGAAACAAGAATCAACACACGATATTCACCACACGAGGCACAACACATATGATGCATGAGCTACTGAATAAATGCAAGCCACGGCAAGACAAAACATACAATCATACCTACACATTAAGTGAAGTTCAATATGCACGAGTTGCATATTGACGAAACTTCACGTTAATTATTTAGTTCACTCCCGGTTATCTACACGACAATTTTAATGTTGTCAAACATGCAAGAGGTGAAGCGGAAATTAAACTACCTATCTAGGCAATTTAAATGAGGTCGGAAATGACATATAGCATCTCCGAGACGACCTCACATGTTAATTTACAATTCTTTCCAGATCTGACCTAATGCATTTAATTGGTTGTTAAGAAGCAAAACAAATAGGTTCACGTGATTCTACGCGTCAAGGCAGGCAATCTACACGTAAAGAACATCTCCAACGGAGCTACGGATCAGAAGATACAAGCACCGCAAGATATGATGGCATGAATGCAAAATGTGTGCAACGGCGGCTACGAACACTTCATCACATACAAACAGCAAGAGAAAAAGAAACTACACGAGAATCTAAGAAAGTTTCATGTAGGACACGATCAAAACGGAGCTACGGTTCGAAAACTACGAGCAAAACGAGAAAACACTACAATCTGCCAAAAAAAATCACATAGCACTTTCTACGCCTCGCAACTTCGGCTACACAACTCCGATGAGCTCAAGCAAGGCATGGCACGGAAGAGGGCAAGAAGAACTACTACGAACAGCTGACAACAACTAGCGTGGCAACAAGGAGCACTAGGAAAAGAAGACACAAAATGGCATCTGACGCACTATTTCAGACTTAGTGAAAATATCACCTCCTGAAAGTGCAGTTTTCAGCCTGAAGCAATATTGACAGTAGAAAAACCTATAGCTACAGGACACCAAACGGCATGAAACTTAAAAGCATGCGAGAGGAACACAAGGGGAACAACTAACTCCATTGGACCAACCTCAAAAGAGCTACAGATCTAAAGATGCAAGCCAGACAAGACAGCAACAAAATATAACAGATTCCAGACTTTGAAATATTTCAGCTCCTCTGAAACAGCACTATTCAAGCAACTTGAGGGCAGTCAAACAACACCTAAACATGCATTTCTATTGCAACCAAAAATACCAGGGACTAAACAAAACATCCGAGATCAACTCTCTAGTTGACAACTAATTCGAACGGGGCTCGGAATAAACCCTACGAATTAAACAAAAGGGCTTCACGGCAATATATCTTGCGAACTAACTTCCTCAAAAGCTAAAACTAATTGCACAGAAAAATCCACCCCGGGAACATATAAAATAAGTGGGGTTTGCAACTCAAAATAAAGCCACACATTAATGCGAGATAAAACCTCTAAACGGGAAAATAAACTACCGGTAAAACCCTACACGAAAAAATACGAGTGACCGCTCTAAAAAAACGTAGAAATATGGTCCCTAAAACATGGACATTAATATGGTGATATAACAAGGAACCCATGCTTTCACATGGAAGCATCTGCACCTGCAACTAGCAACGCTATCAACAGGGTTAAGCAAGCAGTAACATAGCCAATCAGTGGTTTGCTAGGTTGAACAGGTTGAGGGTTAACATGGCATTGTTGAGAGGCTGATATTTAACATGTGGTAGGCAACGAGACATAGACGGTAGCAACGGTAAAACTAGCATGGCAATGATAGTAATGGTATCTGGGGAAATGATCCTCTTGCCTGAGATCCCGCTCGGAAGAAGAATGCCTCCGTGAAGCAGACGAACCGACGTAGTCGAACGGGTCCTCACAATCCGGCACGATGCGAAACTCTATCGAGACGAAGCAAACCGGAAACAAGAATCAACACACGATATTCACCACACGATGCACAACACATATGATGCATGAGCTACTGAATAAATGCAACCCACGGCAAGACAAAACATACAATCATACCTACACATTAAGTGAAGTTCAATATGCACGAGTTGCATATTGACGAAACTTCACGTTAATTATTTAGTTCACTCCCGGTTATCTACACGGCAATTTTAATGTTGTCAAACATGCAAGAGGTGAAGCGGAAATTAAACTACCTATCTAGGCAATTTAAATGAGGTCGGAAATGACATATAGCATCTCCGAGACGACCTCACAAGTTAATTTACAATTCTGTCCAGATCTGACCTAATGCATTTAATTGGTTGTTAAGCAGCAAAACAAATAGGTTCACGTGATTCTACGCGTCAAGGCAGGCAATCTACACGTAAAGAACATCTCCAACGGAGCTACGGATCAGAAGATACAAGCACAGCAACATATGATGGCATGAATGCAAAATGTGTGCAACGGCGGCTATGAACACTTCATCACATACAAACAGCAAGAGAAAAAGAAACTACACGAGAATCTAAGCAAGTTTCATGTAGGACACGATCAAAACGGAGCTACGGTTCGAAAACTACGAGCAGAACGAGAAAACACTACAATCTGCCAAAAACAGCCACATAGCACTTTCTACGCCTCGCAACTTCGGCTACACAACTCCGATGAGCTCAAGCAAGGCATGGCACGGAAGAGGGCAAGAAGCACTACTACGAACAGCTGACAACAACTAGCGTGGCAACAAGGAGCACTAGGAAAAGAAGACACAAAATGGCATCTGACGCACTATTTCAGGCTTAGTGAAAATATCACCTCCTGAAAGTGCAGTTTTCAGCCTGAAGCAATATTGACAGCAGAAAAACCTATAGCTACAGGACTCCAAACGGCATGAAACTTAACAGCATGCTAGAGGAACACAAGGGGAACAACTAACTCCATTGGACCAACCTCAAAAGAGCTACAGATCTAAAGATGCAAGCCAGACAAGACAGCAACAAAATATAACAGATTCCAGACTTTGAAATATTTCAGCTCCTCTGAAACAGCACTATTCAAGCAACTTGAGGGCAGTCAAACAACACCTAAACATGCATTTCTATTGCAACCAAAAATACCAGGGACTAAACAAAACATCCGAGATCAACTCTCTAGTTGACAACTAATTCGAACGGGGCTCGGAATAAACCCTACGAATTAAACAAAAGGGCTTCACGGCAATATATCTTGCGAACTAACTTCCTCAAAAGCTAAAACTAATTGCACAGAAAAATCCACCCCGAGAACATATAAAATAAGTGGGGTTTGCAACTCAAAATAAAGCCACACATTAATGCGAGATAAAACCTCTAAACGGGAAAATAAACTACCGGTAAAACCCTACACGGAAAAATACGAGTGACCGCTCTAAAAAAACGTAGAAATATGGTCCCTAAAACATGGACATTAATATGGTGATATAACAAGGAACCCATGCTTTCACATGGAAGCATCTGCACCTGCAACTAGCAACGCTATCAACAGGGTTAAGCAAGCAGTAACATAGCCAATCAGTGGTTTGCTAGGTTGAACAGGTTGAGGGTTAACATGGCATTGTTGAGAGGCTGATATTTAACATGTGGTAGGCAACGAGACATAGACGGTAGCAACGGTAAAACTAGCATGGCAATGATAGTAATGGTATCTGGGGAAATGATCCTCTTGCCTGAGATCCCGCTTGGAAGAAGAATGCCTCCGTGAAGCAGACGAACCGACGTAGTCGAACGGGTCCTCACAATCCGGCACGATGCGGAACTCTATTGAGACGAAGCAAACCGGAAACAAGAATCAACACACGATATTCACCACACGATGCACAACACATATGATGCATGAGCTACTGAATAAATGCAAGCCACGGCAAGACAAAACATACAATCATACCTACACATTAAGTGAAGTTCAATATGCACGAGTTGCATATTGACGAAACTTCACGTTAATTATTTATTTCACTCCCGGTTATCTACACGGCAATTTTAATGTTGTCAACCGTGCAAGAGGTGAAGCGGAAATTAAACTACCTATCTAGGCAATTTAAATGAGGTCGGAAATGACATATAGCATCTCCGAGACGACCTCACATGTTAATTTACAATTCTTTCCAGATCTGACCTAATGCATTTAATTGGTTGTTAAGCAGCAAAACAAATAGGTTCACGTGATTCTACGCGTCAAGGCAGGCAATCTACACGTAAAGAACATCTCCAACGGAGCTACGGATCAGAAGATACAAGCACCGCAAGATATGATGGCATGAATGCAAAATGTGTGCAACGGCGGCTACGAACACTTCATCACATACAAACAGCAAGAGAAAAAGAAACTACACGAGAATCTATGAAAGTTTCATGTAGGACACGATCAAAACGGAGCTACGGTTCGAAAACTACGAGCAAAACGAGAAAACACTACAATCTGCCAAAAAAAATCACATAGCACTTTCTACGCCTCGCAACTTCGGCTACACAACTCCGATGAGCTCAAGCAAGGCATGGCACGGAAGAGGGCAAGAAGAACTACTACGAACAGCTGACAACAACTAGCGTGGCAACAAGGAGCACTAGGAAAAGAAGACACAAAATGGCATCTGACGCACTATTTCAGACTTAGTGAAAATATCACCTCCTGAAAGTGCAGTTTTCAGCCTGAAGCAATATTGACAGCAGAAAAACCTATAGCTACAGGACTCCAAACGGCATGAAACTTAAAAGCATGCTATAGGAACACAAGGGGAACAACTAACTCCATTGGACCAACCTCAAAAGAGCTACAGATCTAAAGATGCAAGCCAGACAAGACAGCAACAAAATATAACAGATTCCAGACTTAGAAATATTTCAGCTCCTCTGAAACAGCACTATTCAAGCAACTTGAGGGCAGTCAAACAACACCTAAACATGCATTTCTATTGCAACCAAATATACCAGGGACTAAACAAAACATCCGAGATCAACTCTCTAGTTGACAACTAATTCGAACGGGGCTCGGAATAAACCCTACGAATTAAACAAAAGGGCTTCACGGCAATATATCTTGCGAACTAACTTCCTCAAAAGCTAAAACTAATTGCACAGAAAAATCCACCCCGGGAACATATAAAATAAGTGGGGTTTGCAACTCAAAATAAAGCCACACATTAATGCGAGATAAAACCTCTAAACGGGAAAATAAACTACCGGTAAAACCCTACACGAAAAAATGCGAGTGACCGCTCTAAAAAAACGTAGAAATATGGTCCCTAAAACATGGACATTAATATGGTGATATAACAAGGAACCCATGCTTTCACATGGAAGCATCTGCACCTGCAACTAGCAACGCTATCAACAGGGTTAAGCAAGCAGTAACATAGCCAATCAGTGGTTTGCTAGGTTGAACAGGTTGAGGGTTAACATGGCATTGTTGAGAGGCTGATATTTAACATGTGGTAGGCAACGAGACATAGACGGTAGCAACGGTAAAACTAGCATGGCAATGATAGTAATGGTATCTGGGGAAATGATCCTCTTGCCTGAGATCCCGCTTGGAAGAAGAATGCCTCCGTGAAGCAGACGAACCGACGTAGTCGAACGGGTCCTCACAATCCGGCACGATGCGGAACTCTATCGAGACGAAGCAAACCGGAAACAAGAATCAACACACGATATTCACCACACGATGCACAACACATATGATGCATGAGCTACTGAATAAATGCAAGCCACGGCAAGACAAAACATACAATCATACCTACACATTAAGTGAAGTTCAATATGCACGAGTTGCATATTGACGAAACTTCACGTTAATTATTTAGTTCACTCCCGGTTATCTACACGGCAATTTTAATGTTGTCAGACATGCAAGAGGTGAAGCGGAAATTAAACTACCTATCTAGGCAATTTAAATGAGGTCGGAAATGACATATAGCATCTCCGAGACGACCTCACAAGTTAATTTACAATTCTGTCCAGATCTGACCTAATGCATTTAATTGGTTGTTAAGCAGCAAAACAAACAGGTTCACGTGATTCTACGCGTCAAGGCAGGCAATCTACACGTAAAGAACATCTCCAACGGAGCTACGGATCAGAAGATACAAGCACAGCAACATATGATGGCATGAATGCAAAATGTGTGCAACGGCGGCTACGAACACTTCATCACATACAAACAGCAAGAGAAAAACAAACTACACGAGAATCTAAGCAAGTTTCATGTAGGACACGATCAAAACGGAGCTACGGTTCGAAAACTACGAGCAAAACGAGAAAACACTACAATCTGCCAAAAACAGCCACATAGCACTTTCTACGCCTCGCAACTTCGGCTACACAACTCCGATGAGCTCAAGCAAGGCATGGCACGGAAGAGGGCAAGAAGCACTACTACGAACAGCTGACAACAACTAGCGTGGCAACAAGGAGCACTAGGAAAAGAAGACACAAAATGGCATCTGACGCACTATTTCAGGCTTAGTGAAAATATCAGCTCCTGAAAGTGCAGTTTTCAGCCTGAAGCAATATTGACAGCAGCAAAACCTATAGCTACAGGACTCCAAACGGCATGAAACTTAACATCATGCTAGAGGAACACAAGGGGAACAACTAACTCCATTGGACCAACCTCAAAAGAGCAACAGATCTAGAGGTGCAAGCCAGACAAGACAGCAACAAAATATAACAGATTCCAGACTTAGAAATATTTCAGCTCCTCTGAAACAGCACTATTCAAGCAACTTGAGGGCAGTCAAACAACACCTAAACATGCATTTCTATTGCAACCAAAAATACCAGGGACTAAACAAAACATCCGAGATCAACTCTCTATTTGACAACTAATTCGAACAGGGCTCGGAATAAACCCTACGAATTAAACAAAAGGACTTCACGGCAATATATCTTGCGAACTAACTTCCTCAAAAGCTAAAACTAATTGCACAGAAAAATCCACCCCGAGAACATATAAAATAAGTGGGGTTTGCACCTCAAAATAAAGCCACACATTAATGCGAGATAAAACCTCTAAACGGGAAAATAAACTACCGGTAAAACCCTACACGGAAAAATACGAGTGACCGCTCTAAAAAAACGTAGAAATATGGTCCCTAAAACATGGACATTAATATGGTGATATAACAAGAAACCCATGCTTTCACATGGAAGCATCTGCACCTGCAACTAGCAACGCTATCAACAGGGTTAAGCAAGCAGTAACATAGCCAATCAGTGGTTTGCTAGGTTGAACAGGTTGAGGGTTAACATGGCATTGTTGAGAGGCTGATATTTAACATGTGGTAGGCAACGAGACATAGACGGTAGCAACGGTAAAACTAGCATGGCAATGATAGTAATGGTATCTGGGGAAATGATCCTCTTGCCTGAGATCCCGCTTGGAAGAAGAATGCCTCCGTGAAGCAGACGAACCGACGTAGTCGAACGGGTCCTCACAATCCGGCACGATGCGGAACTCTATCGAGACGAAGCAAACCGGAAACAAGAATCAACACACGATATTCACCACACGATGCACAACAGATATGATGCATGAGCTACTGACTAAATGCAAGGCACGGCAAGATAAACATACAATCATACCTACACATTAAGTGAAGTTCAATATGCACGAGTTGCATATTGACGAAACTTCACGTTAATTATTTAGTTCACTCCCGGTTATCTACACGGCAATTTTAATGTTGTCAAACATGCAAGAGGTGAAGCGGAAATTAAACTACCTATCTAGGCAATTTAAATGAGGTCGGAAATGACATATAGCATCTCCGAGACGACCTCACAAGTTAATTTACAATTCTGTCCAGATCTGACCTAATGCATTTAATTGGTTGTTAAGCAGCAAAACAAACAGGTTCACGTGATTCTACGCGTCAAGGCAGGCAATCTACACGTAAAGAACATCTCCAACGGAGCTACGGATCAGAAGATACAAGCACCGCAAGATATGATGGCATTAATGCAAAATGTGTGCAACGGCGGCTACGAACACTTCATCACATACAAACAGCAAGAGAAAAACAAACTACACGAGAATCTAAGCAAGTTTCATGTAGGACACGATCAAAACGGAGCTACGGTTCGAAAACTACGAGCAAAACGAGAAAACACTACAATCTGCCAAAAACAGCCACATAGCACTTTCTACGCCTCGCAACTTCGGCTACACAACTCCGATGAGCTCAAGCAAGGCATGGCACGGAAGAGGGCAAGAAGCACTACTACGAACAGCTGACAACAACTAGCGTGGCAACAAGGAGCACTAGGAAAAGAAGACACAAAATGGCATCTGACGCACTATTTCAGGCTTAGTGAAAATATCAGCTCCTGAAAGTGCAGTTTTCAGCCTGAAGCAATATTGACAGCAGCAAAACCTATAGCTACAGGACTCCAAACGGCATGAAACTTAACATCATGCTAGAGGAACACAAGGGGAACAACTAACTCCATTGGACCAACCTCAAAAGAGCAACAGATCTAGAGGTGCAAGCCAGACAAGACAGCAACAAAATATAACAGATTCCAGACTTAGAAATATTTCAGCTCCTCTGAAACAGCACTATTCAAGCAACTTGAGGGCAGTCAAACAACACCTAAACATGCATTTCTATTGCAACCAAAAATACCAGGGACTAAACAAAACATCCGAGATCAACTCTCTATTTGACAACTAATTCGAACAGGGCTCGGAATAAACCCTACGAATTAAACAAAAGGACTTCACGGCAATATATCTTGCGAACTAACTTCCTCAAAAGCTAAAACTAATTGCACAGAAAAATCCACCCCGAGAACATATAAAATAAGTGGGGTTTGCACCTCAAAATAAAGCCACACATTAATGCGAGATAAAACCTCTAAACGGGAAAATAAACTACCGGTAAAACCCTACACGGAAAAATACGAGTGACCGCTCTAAAAAAACGTAGAAATATGGTCCCTAAAACATGGACATTAATATGGTGATATAACAAGAAACCCATGCTTTCACATGGAAGCATCTGCACCTGCAACTAGCAACGCTATCAACAGGGTTAAGCAAGCAGTAACATAGCCAATCAGTGGTTTGCTAGGTTGAACAGGTTGAGGGTTAACATGGCATTGTTGAGAGGCTGATATTTAACATGTGGTAGGCAACGAGACATAGACGGTAGCAACGGTAAAACTAGCATGGCAATGATAGTAATGGTATCTGGGGAAATGATCCTCTTGCCTGAGATCCCGCTTGGAAGAAGAATGCCTCCGTGAAGCAGACGAACCGACGTAGTCGAACGGGTCCTCACAATCCGGCACGATGCGGAACTCTATCGAGACGAAGCAAACCGGAAACAAGAATCAACACACGATATTCACCGCACGATGCACAACAGATATGATGCATGAGCTACTGACTAAATGCAAGGCACGGCAAGATAAACATACAATCATACCTACACATTAAGTGAAGTTCAATATGCACGAGTTGCATATTGACGAAACTTCACGTTAATTATTTTGTTCACTCCCGGTTATCTACACGGCAATTTTAATGTTGTCAAACATGCAAGAGGTGAAGCGGAAATTAAACTACCTATCTAGGCAATTTAAATGAGGTCGGAAATGACATATAGCATCTCCGAGACGACCTCACAAGTTAATTTACAATTCTGTCCAGATCTGACCTAATGCATTTAATTGGTTGTTAAGCAGCAAAACAAATAGGTTCACGTGATTTTACGCGTCAAGGCAGGCAATCTACACGTAAAGAACATCTCCAACGGAGCTACGGATCAGAAGATACAAGCACCGCAAGATATGATGGCATGAATGCAAAATGTGTGCAACGGCGGCTACAAACACTTCATCACATACAAACAGAAAGAGAAAAAGAAACTACACGAGAATCTAAGCAAGTTTCATGTAGGACACGATCAAAACGGAGCTACGGTTCGAAAACTACGAGCAAAACGAGAAAACACTACAATCTGCCAAAAACAGCCACATAGCACTTTCTACGCCTCGCAACTTCGGCTACACAACTCCGATGAGCTCAAGCAAGGCATGGCACGGAAGAGGGCAAGAAGCACTACTACGAACAGCTGACAACAACTAGCGTGGCAACAAGGAGCACTAGGAAAAGAAGACACAAAATGGCATCTGACGCACTATTTCAGGCTTAGTGAAAATATCACCTCCTGAAAGTGCAGTTTTCAGCCTGAAACAATATTGACAGCAGCAAAACCTATAGCTACAGGACTCCAAACGGCATGAAACTTAACATCATGCTAGAGGAACACAAGGGGAACAACTAACTCCATCGGACCAACCTCAAAAGAGCTACAGATCTAAAGATGCAAGCCAGACAAGACAGCAACAAAATATAACAGATTCCAGACTTAGAAATATTTCAGCTCCTCTGAAACAGCACTATTCAAGCAACTTGAGGGCAGTCAAACAACACCTAAACGTGCATTTCTATTGCAACCAAAAATACCAGGGACTAAACAAAACATCCGAGATCAACTCTCTATTTGACAACTAATTCGAACGGGGCTCGGAATAAACCCTACGAATTAAACAAAAGTGCTTAACGGCAATATATCTTGCGAACTAACTTCCTCAAAAGCTAAAACTAATTGCACAGAAAAATCCACCCCGAGAACATATAAAATAAGTGGGGTTTGCAACTCAAAATAAAGCCACACATTAATGCGAGATAAAACCTCTAAACGGGAAAATAAACTACCGGTAAAACCCTACACGGAAAAATACGAGTGACCGCTCTAAAAAAACGTAGAAATATGGTCCCTAAAACATGGACATTAATATGGTGATATAACAAGGAACCCATGCTTTCACATGGAAGCATCTGCACCTGCAACTAGCAACGCTATCAACAGGGTTAAGCAAGCAGTAACATAGCCAATTAGTGGTTTGCTAGGTTGAACAGGTTGAGGGTTAACATGGCATTGTTGAGAGGCTGATATTTAACATGTGGTAGGCAACGAGACATAGACGGTAGCAACGGTAAAACTAGCATGGCAATGATAGTAATGGTATCTGGGGAAATGATCCTCTTGCCTGAGATCCCGCTTGGAAGAAGAATGCCTCCGTGAAGCAGACGAACCGACGTAGTCGAACGGGTCCTCACAATCCGGCACGATGCGGAACTCTATCGAGACGAAGCAAACCGGAAACAAGAATCAACACACGATATTCACCACACGATGCACAACAGATATGATGCATGAGCTACTGACTAAATGCAAGGCACGGCAAGACAAAACATACAATCATACCTACACATTAAGTGAAGTTCAATATGCACGAGTTGCATATTGACGAAACTTCACGTTAATTATTTAGTTCACTCCCGGTTATCTACACGGCAATTTTAATGTTGTCAAACATGCAAGAGGTGAAGCGGAAATTAAACTACCTATCTAGGCAATTTAAATGAGGTCGGAAATGACATATAGCATCTCCGAGACGACCTCACAAGTTAATTTACAATTCTGTCCAGATCTGACCTAATGCATTTAATTGGTTGTTAAGCAGCAAAACAAATAGGTTCACGTGATTTTACGCGTCAAGGCAGGCAATCTACACGTAAAGAACATCTCCAACGGAGCTACGGATCAGAAGATACAAGCACCGCAAGATATGATGGCATGAATGCAAAATGTGTGCAACGGCGGCTACGAACACTTCATCACATACAAACAGAAAGAGAAAAAGAAACTACACGAGAATCTAAGCAAGTTTCATGTAGGACACGATCAAAACGGAGCTACGGTTCGAAAACTACGAGCAAAACGAGAAAACACTACAATCTGCCAAAAACAGCCACATAGCACTTTCTACGCCTCGCAACTTCGGCTACACAACTCCGATGAGCTCAAGCAAGGAATGGCACGGAAGAGGGAAAGAAGCACTACTACGAACAGCTGACAACAACTAGCGTGGCAACAAGGAGCACTAGGAAAAGAAGACACAAAATGGCATCTGACGCACTATTTCAGGCTTAGTGAAAATATCACCTCCTGAAAGTGCAGTTTTCAGCCTGAAGCAATATTGACAGCAGCAAAACCTATAGCTACAGGACTCCAAACGGCATGAAACTTAACATCATGCTAGAGGAACACAAGGGGAACAACTAACTCCATCGGACCAACCTCAAAAGAGCTACAGATCTAAAGATGCAAGCCAGACAAGACAGCAACAAAATATAACAGATTCCAGACTTAGAAATATTTCAGCTCCTCTGAAACAGCACTATTCAAGCAACTTGAGGGCAGTCAAACAACACCTAAACGTGCATTTCTATTGCAACCAAAAATACCAGGGACTAAACAAAACATCCGAGATCAACTCTCTATTTGACAACTAATTCGAACGGGGCTCGGAATAAACCCTACGAATTAAACAAAAGTGCTTAACGGCAATATATCTTGCGAACTAACTTCCTCAAAAGCTAAAACTAATTGCACAGAAAAATCCACCCCGAGAACATATAAAATAAGTGGGGTTTGCAACTCAAAATAAAGCCACACATTAATGCGAGATAAAACCTCTAAACGGGAAAATAAACTACCGGTAAAACCCTACACGGAAAAATACCAGTGACCGCTCTAAAAAAACGTAGAAATATGGTCCCTAAAACATGGACATTAATATGGTGATATAACAAGGAACCCATGCTTTCACATGGAAGCATCTGCACCTGCAACTAGCAACGCTATCAACAGGGTTAAGCAAGCAGTAACATAGCCAATCAGTGGTTTGCTAGGTTGAACAGGTTGAGGGTTAACATGGCATTGTTGAGAGGCTGATATTTAACATGTGGTAGGCAACGAGACATAGACGGCAGCAACGGTAAAACTAGCATGGCAATGATAGTAATGGTATCTGGGGAAATGATCCTCTTGCCTGAGATCCCGCTTGGAAGAAGAATGCCTCCGTGAAGCAGACGAACCGACGTAGTCGAACGGGTCCTCACAATCCGGCACGATGCGGAACTCTATCGAGACGAAGCAAACCGGAAACAAGAATCAACACACGATATTCACCACACGATGCACAACACATATGATGCATGAGCTACTGAATAAATGCAAGCCACGGCAAGACAAAACATACAATCATACCTACACATTAAGTGAAGTTCAATATGCACGAGTTGCATATTGACGAAACTTCACGTTAATTATTTAGTTCACTCCCGGTTATCTACACGGAAATTTTAATGTTGTCAAACATGCAAGAGGTGAAGCGGAAATTAAACTACCTATCTAGGCAATTTAAATGAGGTCGGAAATGACATATAGCATCTCCGAGACGACCTCACAAGTTAATTTACAATTTTGTCCAGATTTGACCTAATGCATTTAATTGTTTGTTAAGCAGCAAAACAAATAGGTTCACGTGATTCTACGCGTCAAGGCAGGCCATCTACACGTAAAGAACATCTCCAACGGAGCTACGGATCAGAAGATACAAGCACCGCAAGATATGATGGCATGAATGCAAAATGTGTGCAACGGCGGCTACGAACACTTCATCACATACAAACAGCAAGAGAAAAAGAAACTACACGAGAATCTAAGCAAGTTTCATGTAGGACACGATCAAAACGGAGCTACGGTTCGAAAACTACGAGCAAAACGAGAAAACACTACAATCTGCCAAAAATAGCCACATAGCACTTTCTACGCCTCGGAACTTCGGCTACACAACTCCGATGAGCTCAAGCAAGGCATGGCACGGAAGAGGGCAAGAAGCACTACTACGAACAGCTGGCAACAACTAGCGTGGCCACAAGGAGCACTAGGAAAAGAAGACACAAAATGGCATCTGACGCACTATTTCAGACTTAGTGAAAATATCACCTCCTGAAAGTGCAGTTTTTAGCCTGAAGCAATATTGACAGCAGCAAAACCTATAGCTACAGGACTCCAAACGGCATGAAACTTAATATCATGCTAGAGGAACACAAGGGGAACAACTAACTCCATTGTACCAACCTCAAAAGAGCTACAGATCTAAAGATGCAAGCCAGACAAGACAACAACAAAATATAACAGATTCCAGACATAGAAATATTTCAGCTCCTCTGAAACAGCACTATTCAAGCAACTTGAGGGCAGTCAAACAACACCTAAACATGCATTTCTATTGCAACCAAAAATACCAGGGACTAAACAAAACATCCGAGATCAACTCTCTAGTTGACAACTAATTCGAACGGGGCTCGGAATAAACCCTACGAATTAAACAAAAGGGCTTCACGGCAATATATCTTGCGAACTAACTTCCTCAAAAGCTAAAACTAATTGCACAGAAAAATCCACCCCGAGAACATATAAAATAAGTGGGGTTTGCAACTCAAAATAAAGCCACACATTAATGCGAGATAAAACCTCTAAACGGGAAAATAAACTACCGGTAAAACCCTACACGGAAAAATACGAGTGACCGCTCTAAAAAAACGTAGAAATATGGTCCCTAAAACATGGACATTAATATGGTGATATAACAAGGAACCCATGCTTTCACATGGAAGCATCTGCACCTGCAACTAGCAACGCTATCAACAGGGTTAAGCAAGCAGTAACATAGCCAATCAGTGGTTTGCTAGGTTGAACAGGTTGAGGGTTAACATGGCATTGTTGAGAGGCTGATATTTAACATGTGGTAGGCAACGAGACATAGACGGTAGCAACGGTAAAACTAGCATGGCAATGATAGTAATGGTATCTGGGGAAATGATCCTCCTGCCTGAGATCCGCTTGGAAGAAGAATGCCTCCGTGAAGCAGACGAACCGACGTAGTCGAACGGGTCCTCACAATCCGGCACGATGCGGAACTCTATCGAGACGAAGCAAACCGGAAACAAGAATCAACACACGATATTCACCACACGATGCACAACACATATGATGCATGAGCTACTGAATAAATGCAAGCCACGGCAAGACAAAACATACAATCATACCTACACATTAAGTGAAGTTCAATATGCACGAGTTGCATATTGACGAAACTTCACGTTAATTATTTCGTTCACTCCCGGTTATCTACACGGCAATTTTAATGTTGTCAAACATGCAAGAGGTGAAGCGGAAATTAAACTACCTATCTAGGCAATTTAAATGAGGTCGGAAATGACATATAGCATCTCCGAGACGACCTCACAAGTTAATTTACAATTCTGTCCAGATCTGACCTAATGCATTTAATTGGTTGTTAAGCAGCAAAACAAATAGGTTCACGTGATTCTACGCGTCAAGGCAGGCAATCTACACGTAAAGAACATCTCCAACGGAGCTACGGATCAGAAGATACAAGCACCGCAAGATATGATGGCATGAATGCAAAATGTGTGCAACGGCGGCTACGAACACTTCATCACATACAAACAGCAAGAGAAAAAGAAACTACACGAGAATCTAAGCAAGTTTCATGTAGGACACGATCAAAACGGAGCTACGGTTCGAAAACTACGAGCAAAACGAGAAAACACTACAATCTGCCAAAAACAGCCACATAGCACTTTCTACGCCTCGGAACTTCGGCTACACAACTCCGATGAGCTCAAGCAAGGCATGGCACGGAAGAGGGCAAGAAGCACTACTACGAACAGCTGACAACAACTAGCGTGGCAACAAGGAGCACTAGGAAAAGAAGACACAAAATGGCATCTGACGCACTATTTCAGACTTAGTGAAAATATCACCTCCTGAAAGTGCAGTTTTCAGCCTGAAGCAATATTGACAGCAGCAAAACCTATAGCTACAGGACTCCAAACGGCATGAAACTTAACATCATGCTAGAGGAACACAAGGGGAACAACTAACTCCATTGGACCAACCTCAAAAGAGCTACAGATCTAAAGATGCAAGCCAGACAAGACAGCAACAAAATATAACAGATTCCAGACATAGAAATATTTCAGCTCCTCTGAAACAGCACTATTCAAGCAACTTGAGGGCAGTCAAACAACACCTAAACATGCATTTCTATTGCAACCAAAAATACCAGGGACTAAACAAAACATCCGAGATCAACTCTCTAGTTGACAACTAATTCGAACGGGGCTCGGAATAAACCCTACGAATTAAACAAAAGGGCTTCACGGCAATATATCTTGCGAACTCACTTCCTCAAAAGCTAAAACTAATTGCACAGAAAAATCCACCCCGAGAACATATAAAATAAGTGGGGTTTGCAACTCAAAATAAAGCCACACATTAATGCGAGATAAAACCGCTAAACGGGAAAATAAACTACCGGTAAAACCCTACACGGAAAAATACGAGTGACCGCTCTAATAAAACGTAGAAATATGGTCCCTAAAACATGGACATTAATATGGTGATATAACAAGGAACCCATGCTTTCACATGGAAGCATCTGCACCTGCAACTAGCAACGCTGTCAACAGGGTTAAGCAAGCAGTAACATAGCCAATCAGTGGTTTGCTAGGTTGAACAGGTTGAGGGTTAACATGGCATTGTTGAGAGGCTGATATTTAACATGTGGTAGGCAACGAGACATAGACGGTGGCAACGGTAAAACTAGCATGGCAATGATAGTAATGGTATCTGGGGAAATGATCCTCCTGCCTGAGATCCCGCTTGGAAAAAGAATGCCTCCGTGAAGCAGACGAACCGACGTAGTCGAACGGGTCCTCACAATCCGGCACGATGCGGAACTCTATCGAGACGAAGCAAACCGGAAACAAGAATCAACACACGATATTCACCACACGATGCACAACACATATGATGCATGAGCTACTGAATAAATGCAAGCCACGGCAAGACAAAACATACAATCATACCTACACATTAAGTGAAGTTCAATATGCACGAGTTGCATATTGACGAAACTTCACGTTAATTATTTAGTTCACTCCCGGTTATCTACACGGCAATTTTAATGTTGTCAAACATGCAAGAGGTGAAGCGGAAATTAAACTACCTATCTAGGCAATTTAAATGAGGTCGGAAATGACATATAGCATCTCCGAGACGACCTCACAAGTTAATTTACAATTCTGTCCAGATCTGACCTAATGCATTTAATTGGTTGTTAAGCAGCAAAACAAATAGGTTCACGTGATTCTACGCGTCAAGGCAGGCAATCTACACGTAAAGAACATCTCCAACGGAGCTACGGATCAGAAGATACAAGCACCGCAAGATATGATGGCATGAATGCAAAATGTGTGCAACGGCGGCTACGAACACTTCATCACATACAAACAGCAAGAGAAAAAGAAACTACACGAGAATATAAGCAAGTTTCATGTAGGACACGATCAAAACGGAGCTACGGTTCGAAAACTACGAGCAAAACGAGAAAACACTACAATCTGCCAAAAACAGCCACATAGCACTTTCTACGCCTCGGAACTTCGGCTACACAACTCCGATGAGCTCAAGCAAGGCATGGCACGGAAGAGGGCAAGAAGAACTACTACGAACAGCTGACAACAACTAGCGTGGAAACAAGGAGCACTAGGAAAAGAAGACACAAAATGGCATCTGACGCACTATTTCAGACTTAGTGAAAATATCACCTCCTGAAAGTGCAGTTTTCAGCCTGAAGCAATATTGACAGCAGCAAAACCTATAGCCACAGGACTCCAAACGGCATGAAACTTAACATCATGCTAGAGGAACACAAGGGGAACAACTAACTCCATTGGACCAACCTCAAAAGAGCTACAGATCTAAAGATGCAAGCCAGACAAGACAGCAACAAAATATAACAGATTCCAGACATAGAAATATTTCAGCTCCTCTGAAACAACACTATTCAAGAAACTTGAGGGCAGTCAAACAACACCTAAACATGCATTTCTATTACAACCAAAAATACCAGGGACTAAACAAAACATCCGAGATCAACTCTCTAGTTGACAACTAATTCGAACGGGGCTCGGAATAAACCCTACGAATTAAACAAAAGGGCTTCACGGCAATATATCTTGCGAACTCACTTCCTCAAAAGCTAAAACTAATTGCACAGAAAAATCCACCCCGAGAACATATAAAATAAGTGGGGTTTGCAACTCAAAATAAAGCCACACATTAATGCGAGATAAAACCGCTAAACGGGAAAATAAACTACCGGTAAAACCCTACACGGAAAAATACGAGTGACCGCTCTAAAAAAAACGTAGAAATATGGTCCCTAAAACATGGACATTAATATGGTGATATAACAAGGAACCCATGCTTTCACATGGAAGCATCTGCACCTGCAACTAGCAACGCTATCAACAGGGTTAAGCAAACAGTAACATAGCCAATCAGTGGTTTTCTAGGTTGAACAGGTTGAGGGTTAACATGGCATTGTTGAGAGGCTGATATTTAACATGTGGTAGGCAACGAGACATAGACGGTAGCAACGGTAAAACTAGCATGGCAATGATAGTAATGGTATCTGGGGAAATGATCCTCCTGCCTGAGATCCCGCTTGGAAGAAGAATGCCTCCGTGAAGCAGACGAACCGACGTAGTCGAACGGGTCCTCACAATCCGGCACGATGCGGAACTCTATCGAGACGAAGCAAACCGGAAACAAGAATCAACACACGATATTCACCACACGATGCACAACACATATGATGCATGAGCTACTGAATAAATGCAAGCCACGGCAAGACAAAACATACAATCATACCTACACATTAAGTGAAGTTCAATATGCACGAGTTGCATATTGACGAAACTTCACGTTAATTATTTAGTTCACTCCCGGTTATCTACACGGCAATTTTAATGTTGTCAAACATGCAAGAGGTGAAGTGGAAATTAAACTACCTATCTAGGCAATTTAAATGAGGTCGGAAATGACATATAGCATCTCCGAGAAGACCTCACAAGTTAATTTACAATTCTGTCCAGATCTGACCTAATGCATTTAATTGGTTGTTAAGCAGCAAAACAAATAGGTTCACGTGATTCTACGCGTCAAGGCAGGCAATCTACACGTAAAGAACATCTCCAACGGAGCTACGGATCAGAAGATACAAGCACCGCAAGATATGATGGCATGAATGCAAAATGTGTGCAACGGCGGCTACGAACACTTCATCACATACAAACAGCAAGAGAAAAAGAAACTACACGAGAATCTAAGAAAGTTTCATGTAGGACACGATCAAAACGGAGCTACGGTTCGAAAACTACGAGCAAAACGAGAAAACACTACAATCTGCCAAAAACAGCCACATAGCACTTTCTACGCCTCGGAACTTCGGCTACACAACTCCGATGAACTCAAGCAAGGCATGGCACGGAAGAGGGCAAGAAGAACTACTACGAACAGCTGACAACAACTAGCGTGGCAACAAGGAGCACTAGGAAAAGAAGACACAAAATGGCATCTGACGCACTATTTCAGACTTAGTGAAAATATCACCTCCTGAAAGTGCAGTTTTCAGCCTGAAGCAATATTGACAGCAGCAAAACCTATAGCTACAGGACTCCAAACGGCATGAAACTTAACATCATGCTAGAGGAACACAAGGGGAACAACTAACTCCATTGGACCAACCTCAAAAGAGCTACAGATCTAAAGATGCAAGCCAGACAAGACAGCAACAAAATATAACAGATTCCAGACATAGAAATATTTCAGCTCCTCTGAAACAGCACTATTCAAGCAACTTGAGGGCAGTCAAACAACACCTAAACATGCATTTCTATTGCAACCAAAAATACCAGGGACTAAACAAAACATCCGAGATCAACTCTCTAGTTGACAACTAATTCGAACGGGGCTCGGAATAAACCCTACGAATTAAACAAAAGGGCTTCACGGCAATATATCTTGCGAACTCACTTCCTCAAAAGCTAAAACTAATTGCACAGAAAAATCCACCCCGAGAACATATAAAATAAGTGGGGTTTGCAACTCAAAATAAAGCCACACATTAATGCGAGATAAAACCGCTAAACGGGAAAATAAACTACCGGTAAAACCCTACACGGAAAAATACGAGTGACCGCTCTAAAAAAAACGTAGAAATATGGTCCCTAAAACATGGACATTAATATGGTGATATAACAAGGAACCCATGCTTTCACATGGAAGCATCTGCACCTGCAACTAGCAACGCTATCAACAGGGTTAAGCAAGCAGTAACATAGCCAATCAGTGGTTTGCTAGGTTGAACAGGTTGAGGGTTAACATGGCATTGTTGAGAGGCTGATATTTAACATGTGGTAGGCAACGAGACATAGACGGTAGCAACGGTAAAACTAGCATGGCAATGATAGTAATGGTATCGGGGGAAATGATCCTCCTGCCTGAGATCCCGCTTGGAAGAAGAATGCCTCCGTGAAGCAGACGAACCGACGTAGTCGAACGGGTCCTCACAATCCGGCACGATGCGGAACTCTATCGAGACGAAGCAAACCGGAAACAAGAATCAACACACGATATTCACCACACGATGCACAACACATATGATGCATGAGCTACTGAATAAATGCAAGCCACGGCAAGACAAAACATACAATCATACCTACACATTAAGTGAAGTTCAATATGCACGAGTTGCATATTGACGAAACTTCACGTTAATTATTTAGTTCACTCCCGGTTATCTACACGGCAATTTTAATGTTGTCAAACATGCAAGAGGTGAAGCGGAAATTAAACTACCTATCTAGGCAATTTAAATGAGGTCGGAAATGACATATAGCATCTCCGAGAAGACCTCACAAGTTAATTTACAATTCTGTCCAGATCTGACCTAATGCATTTAATTGGTTGTTAAGCAGCAAAACAAATAGGTTCACGTGATTCTACGCGTCAAGGCAGGCAATCTACACGTAAAGAACATCTCCAACGGAGCTACGGATCAGAAGATACAAGCACCGCAAGATATGATGGCATGAATGCAAAATGTGTGCAACGGCGGCTACGAACACTTCATCACATACAAACAGCAAGAGAAAAAGAAACTACACGAGAATCTAAGCAAGTTTCATGTAGGACACGATCAAAACGGAGCTACGGTTCGAAAACTACGAGCAAAACGAGAAAACACTACAATTTGTCAAAAACAGCCACATAGCACTTTCTACGCCTCGGAACTTCGGCTACACAACTCCGATGAGCTCAAGCAAGGCATGGCACGGAAGAGGGCAAGAAGAACTACTACGAACAGCTGACAACAACTAGCGTGGCAACAAGGAGCACTAGGAAAAGAAGACACAAAATGGCATCTGACGCACTATTTCAGACTTAGTGAAAATATCACCTCCTGAAAGTGCAGTTTTCAGCCTGAAGCAATATTGACAGCAGCAAAACCTATAGCTACAGGACTCCAAACGGCATGAAACTTAACATCATGCTAGAGGAACACAAGGGGAACAACTAACTCCATTGGACCAACCTCAAAAGAGCTACAGATCTAAAGATGCAAGCCAGACAAGACAGCAACAAAATATAACAGATTCCAGACATAGAAATATTTCAGCTCCTCTGAAACAGCACTATTCAAGCAACTTGAGGGCAGTCAAACAACACCTAAACATGCATTTCTATTGCAACCAAAAATACCAGGGACTAAACAAAACATCCGAGATCAACTCTCTAGTTAACAACTAATTCGAACGGGGCTCGGAATAAACCCTACGAATTAAACAAAAGGGCTTCACGGCAATATATCTTGCGAACTCACTTCCTCAAAAGCTAAAACTAATTGCACAGAAAAATCCACCCCGAGAACATATAAAATAAGTGGGGTTTGCAACTCAAAATAAAGCCACACATTAATGCGAGATAAAACCGCTAAACGGGAAAATAAACTACCGGTAAAACCCTACACGGAAAAATACGAGTGACCGCTCTAAAAAAACGTAGAAATATGGTCCCTAAAACATGGACATTAATATGGTGATATAACAAGGAACCCATGCTTTCACATGGAAGCATCTGCACCTGCAACTAGCAACGCTATCAACAGGGTTAAGCAAGCAGTAACATAGCCAATCAGTGGTTTGCTAGGTTGAACAGGTTGAGGGTTAACATGGCATTGTTGAGAGGCTGATATTTAACATGTGGTAGGCAACGAGACATAGACGGTAGCAACGGTAAAACTAGCATGGCAATGATAGTAATGGTATCTGGGGAAATGATCCTCCTGCCTGAGATCCCGCTTGGAAGAAGAATGCCTCCGTGAAGCAGACGAACCGACGTAGTCGAACGGGTCCTCACAATCCGGCACGATGCGGAACTCTATCGAGACGAAGCAAACCGGAAACAAGAATCAACACACGATATTCACCACACGATGCACAATACATATGATGCATGAGCTACTGAATAAATGCAAGCCACGGCAAGACAAAACATACAATCATACCTACACATTAAGTGAAGTTCAATATGCACGAGTTGCATATTGACGAAACTTCACGTTAATTATTTAGTTCACTCCCGGTTATCTACACGGCAATTTTAATGTTGTCAAACATGCAAGAGGTGAAGCGGAAATTAAACTACCTATCTAGGCAATTTAAATGAGGTCGGAAATGACATATAGCATCTCCGAGACGACCTCACAAGTTAATTTACAATTCTGTCCAGATCTGACCTAATGCATTTAATTGGTTGTTAAGCAGCAAAACAAATAGGTTCACGTGATTCTACGCGTCAAGGCAGGCAATCTACACGTAAAGAACATCTCCAACGGAGCTACGGATCAGAAGATACAAGCACCGCAAGATATGATGGCATGAATGCAAAATGTGTGCAACGGCGGCTACGAACACTTCATCACATACAAACAGCAAGAGAAAAAGAAACTACACGAGAATCTAAGCAAGTTTCATGTAGGACACGATCAAAACGGAGCTACGGTTCGAAAACTACGAGCAAAACAAGAAAACACTACAATCTGCCAAAAACAGCCACATAGCACTTTCTACGCCTCGCAACTTCGGCTACACAACTCCGATGAGCTCAAGCAACGGTAAAACTAGCAACGAGACATAGACGGTAGCAACGGTAAAACTAGCATGGCAATGATAGTAATGGTATCTGGGGAAATGATCCTCTTTCCTGAGATCCCGCTTGGAAGAAGAATGCCTCCGTGAAGCAGACGAACCGACGTAGTCGAACGGGTCCTCACAATCCGGCACGATGCGGAACTCTATCGAGACGAAGCTTCACACCACAATGATTGAGCTCCGAGACACCACCAAGCTTCTAGGACGCCAAAGCATCCACAAATAACAATATCAAGGGTACTAAGTACCAAAGGTAGTAAGCTTCTCAACTTCTCACTTCCACGTATCACCGTGGAGAACTCAAACCGATGCAACTAATGCAATGGCAAGAACACACGAAGTGGTCAAGTCCCTCACACTCAAAATGCCTCCACAACAACAAAAGCTATGGAGAAATATGAGAGGAAGAACAAGGAGCTCACAAAGAACTCCAAGATCAAGATCCAAGGGGTTCCCCTCACATAGAGGAGAAAGTGATTGGTGGAGATGTGGATCTAGATCTCCTCTCTCTTTTCCCTCAAGAACAAGCAAGAATCATTGGAGGGATAGAGAGTAATCAAGCTCTAAGAATGTCAACAATGGAGGTAGAACAAGAGCTCAACGGATGGATCAGACGAAGGGGGAAGAAGACCCCCTTTATATAGTGGGGGAAGGAATCAGACCGTTAGCCCCACTTTTTGCCCGAGCTCCAGCGGTACTACCGCTGACTGCAGCGGTACTACCGCTGGCACTCCAGCGGTACTACCGCCAGCTAGCGGTACTACCGCTAGCTGTAGCGGTACTACCGCTGGCACTCCAGCGGTACTACCGCTGGCCCCAGCGGTACTACCGCTGGGCCCATGGTAGTGCAACGGCACTACCACCGCCAAGAATCTTCGCAAAAAGGTCCATCCACGAACAACCGCTAGGCAGGCAGTACTAAGCTCCTGGAGCGCTACTACCGCTGACCAGGGGCGGTACTACTGCGAGCCAGCGGTACTACCGCTAGGTCCAGCGGTACTACCGCTCGCCACTGAAACAGCCGTAACTTTCGCATACGAGCTCCGAATCGAGCAAACCCAAGCTTGTTGGATTCAGGACGACAAGGGCTATCCAAACAGCGACCATGCGGTTATGAATATGCCAAAGATATAGAGATGTGAGATCTCTATGAATGAAGAACCGGCAAAAACTCCAACATCGAAAACATCATAGTAGATGCATATGGACTCCGTTTTCGATGAACTCGAGCTTGTCACGAAGATGACCATAAGCTCGAAAACTCACAAAGAGAAATACCAAACAAGAACCAAGAAGTATGATGCAAGGATGCAAATGGTTTGAGCTCTCAATGAACGATACGATCAAGCTACTCACTTGAGAGCACCCCTTGATAGAACAACAATCTATCCTAACCAGAAAACCTATCAAGGGCAAACCTATACCTTGCACCTCGTCCTCTTGAGCTTGGCATAATTGAAATGGACATGCATGTGTAGTGTTTGATTGTTGTTTTTTCCATGCCATGCCTTGCATAATTGAAATGGACATGCATCGTATTAGGTTGTTCATCATATCGTGCATGTGTCGTGGTGAATATATCGTGTGTTGATCCTTATTTCCGGTTTGCTTCGTATCGATCGAGTTCCGCAAGCGTGTCAGAATGTGAGGATCCCTTTGACTACATCGGTTCGTCTGCTTCACAGATTCATTCTTCTTCCAAGCAGGATCTCAAGCAAGATGACCATTTCCCTAGATACCATTACTATCAATGCCATGCTAGTTTTCTCGTTTCTTTCGTTATGTCTCGTTGCCTACCACGTGTTTAATGGCAGCCTTTCAACATTGCCATGAAACCTTCAACCTTCTATAACCTAGCAAACCACTGATTGGCTATGTTATAGCTTGCTTAACCATTGGATAGTGTTGCTAGTTGCACTTGCAGTTGCTTCCATGTAAGAACATGGGTTCCTTGTTATATCACCATATTAATGCTATTTAAATTAATGCACCTATATACTCGGTAAAAGGTGGAAGTCTCGGCCTTTCTATCCTGGTGTTTTGTTCCACCTTTACCGCCTTAGTTTCGGCTACCGGTGTTATATTCCCTAATTGAGTGCTCCTAACATGATCGGGGTTGTTATGGGGACCCCCTTGATAATTCATTTTAGTTTAAAACTGGTCTCGCAAGGCCCAAATTTGGTACTACATGTGCCTAATTAACTAATGAACCGCATAGGGTTTGATCACCCCATGGATAATTAATCAACCCCCGAGCGAGTGCTCCTCATGAGTGTTTTTCCAAACCGAGCGATGTCCGGTGCCCTGCTCACGTGGGGTTTCAGCCAACCCGACGTCTAGCTCATCCGGTCGTGCCCTGAGAACGAGATACATGGCTCCTATCGGGTCTATCGGAAAGCAGGGTAGCCTTGCAGGATTAGTTTTACCTTTTACGAAATATCTTGTGCATTGGGATTCCTGTGAGGCTTTGATACTTTCTCAGAGTTGAGGTTTTCCACTAAGGAGTCCAACGATATCGCGAGTTTTGTGATCGAGGATTTCTGTGCGGCTTGTGGCAATTTGTGATTGGCTAGTTGGAGCACCCCTGCAGGGTTAAATCTTTTGGAAAGTCGTGCCGCGGTTATGTGGCAAACTTGGAAACTTTGTTTAATATCTGGTTCTAGATAACTCGAAGTAAGCTTAACTAAAATATGCCAACTGTGTGCGTAACCGTGACTGTCTCTCTCATGAGTTAGTTTCTCCGACCGAGGACAAGGTGGGGTTATGTTTGACGGAAGTAGGTGTTCAGGATCATTCCTTTGATCATTATGAGTTTTTGTCCAACTATGCGTAGATCACCCCTTCTTATTCTTGTACTCGTAAGTTAGCCACCTCAAATAAATGCTTAGCCGCTTGCCACAACCTCACAACTTAACCATACCTTACCCATTAAGCTTTGCTAGTCTTGATACTTTTGGAAATGAGATTTCTGAGTCCCCGTGGCTCACAGATTACTACAACACCAGTTGCACGTACATGTAAAGGGATACTTTGCCGTGAACGCGGTGATTTTTCTATTTGGATTTTCTTCTTCTTCCTCTTCATCGATCTAGGTTGGGTTCCACGCCGGCAGCCTGCGATAGCAAGGATGGACGTCATTCTCTTATCGTTTGTTTTCGTCTGTAGTCGGGCCCTGCTCTTCTTGATGATTGTATATTTTTGTATTGATGTGATCTTGATGTAGATTGTGACGAGTGTAAGCCAATTCTATATACTCATCTATTCTGTACATGTACTTGTAACGATATCCATTCTTGCAAAATGACGAGATGCGCTTCTATCCCTGTCGGGCCCTCACATCAAAATAAGGATGGGGTCGCATCTTGGGCATTACAAATTGGTCTCAGAGAAGTACCAAGCTAGGAGCCCCCTTGATTGATCAAACTTGGTCGAGTCGAGTCTAGTGAAAAACTGTTTTGAGTCTAGTTATATATCAGAGAGTAGGATTCTTTTTTCTCCTCTTCTATGCTCTGGTGAGGAATCTTGACGTAATAATTTTAATTCTACTCCTCTTCTCACTCAACTTGTTTTTAGGATCACGCATATATTTTTGGAATCTATGTGATGACGATGTGACGGAGTTCTGACTTGGTGCCTCCTGCTGTGTTGATTTTATTCCGAAGAGTTGAGCTCCAGGGGACTCTTGAGCACATCGTTATCATTTAGATTTCTTAGTATCTCAGGACGGAGGATGTTCGAAATTGCTTCAATACTAGTAGTGGCGAGATAAGCCCGACATCCCGAGTACTCGTGCAAAGAGTTTGGGGGTACCGCCATACTTAGTATCATTGTGATTACTAGGGTCTGAGATAGATGAGTTTCTGAGATCTCTGGTTATGTGTTGACGTATGTGATACGCTGGATGGGTAGTGTTATTGCTAGGAGTTGAGTGATGGATTTTACTCCTTGTATCCGTGGACCCGATTGCATGACCAAAAAATTTCTAGAGTTCTTAGGTGGGAATTCCATTAGTTACCTATAGGACAATCCTCCAACAGATGCATGATGTGAGGTTGGGGTTTGACATCTAGTGGATTCGTTTGTTCAGGGTCGTTTTTACAGAGGACAGTCTCGATATATGTTATTAGTATGCTTCGACAAGCCCTGTAGTTTGCTACGCCTAGGGAGCATACTCGAGCGTCATTTCAATATGACAATCCAATGTACGATCGAGCCCGTGCGATCCTATCCACGAAAATATCAAGCGGAATCTCTGTCATATGTTTGTTCTGGCTAATTTGCAAGCCTCATCATTTGTGTTGTTGGAGTATGGTAATTCGAGTTGCTGCGATGTCAAGTGGTGAATCCATAACTTTCCAAGAGGTGTTCTCATATTTTATATGGGAATTCCAATCCTTTTGCTCAATCAATTTGTCTTGTCAATTCCTGTCAACTGGAGTTATCATATCAATTCTTTTCCATCCGGTGTGCTTCTCTTCAAGTGAATTCAATCCTCTCCAAATATTTGCAAGATCAATCTCTCACTTCTTTTTCTGGAGTTCATCTCATCTATCCCAAGTTGTCTTTTGTGTTTCCCACCCTCCCGCCCTTTTCTTTAGTGACTTAATTATCATCCAAGTGCCTTTCTTTCATTGTTGCTTCCGTTATATTTTGTTTTCTATCGTATCCGGTGATTCATTATGAAGATCCTTAGGAGTTCTAAGCTCTTCATTTTTTCATTTTTGTTCTCTTTTCTGGTAAATTCAACTCAAGGTGTTAGTGCTCATCATGTTCCTTTCATCCTGTAAATGCTTTCTCATGTTGAAACTTCTCTTCAAGTCTCTCTGGCTTATTCATCCATCTCTATTCTAACTGGAGTGCTGAAGATATCTCAGAAGTTTCTTGTTTTCAATCCATTCAATTATTTTGAGGTTCTCACCTCATCAAGTTTCCATTTGTACCGATGCAATCTCTTTGTGTGAGCAATCTTTTCAACGGTGTCTCTTTTGAGTGGGCCCATAACCGATAGGTTTTCCCAAGATCTTTTCTCGCTCTTCTAATCTTTTGTGGAGATCTCTAATTTTTTTATGTATGACGTAAGAATGATTTCCATCAGTCATACTCGTTCTTCAAGAGAAATCTGAATTATTTTCATCATTGGTGATTCACTATTCCGGAGTGTCTCAATTTTCTTAATGGTGATTCTTACCATCCTTCTCAGCTTGGAAGACCGAAGGAGTGTTTCTCTCAAATCTTGTCTGTTCTTTTCAAAATTTTCATTTCAGCTTCGTGATATCCTCTCAATTGTTCTCGTTCATGAGTATTCCTTCCATATCTAGCCGATGCATTGCAGAGTTGTTTCATTTCTCAATCCTCCGAAGGCCATCATTTAAGAAGATTTCTTCATTCTCAGCTTTTAGCTTTCGCTCTCAATTGTTGTCTCTTCGTTCGTCTCTCAATTATTCCGGTGCCTAATTCAAGTTTTTTGTTAGGCGGCTCAAGATCTCTTCATTCTCAAGGTGTTCTTCAAGATTCTTGTGGTAGTACCTCAAGTATTCTTGGTCTTGCATTTCAAAGTGCAATTCTTCCTTGTTATCCTTTGAGGTGGTGTTATAGCATTCTTGTTAGTGGAGGAGTCTCGAAGAGAATTTATTTCAAGAATGGCAGATTTAAACCCACCAATTCCTTGACCATGAGCTATTTTAACCCATGGTTTCTTCATTGAGCTTGTCTTGGATTGGATCTCACCTAAATCCTTGTCTAAGGATTGTTGCTATTAAGGTGATTATCGTCGATCCAAGTTCTCAATGTATCCTCTTGGTGTTTGAAGTTTTCATATCTGTTGCTTCCAAGCAATCTTTGTTTTCATCAGGGTTGGTTGTCACCTCATTATTTGAGAAGGTTTTCATAAGTCCACTACAAGCTTCTTCTTTTTGTTGTTTGTTTTTCCAACAACTCCATTCAATTCTTCTTGCCAGGATGCTCTTAAATTCAATTGTGATAGTAGTTATCATTTTTCTTCTCCATTATTTTCTTTCCAATGCTCTAATTTATATTCTCTTGTTCCGGAGATGTTGTGATGTTGCTCTTATTATATCAATCATCTTGGGTTGTGAAGATCATGTTCTTTCCTGCTTATCAATTTAGTTGGTTTGTTGTGAATCTTGTCAAGATCTTTCCATCTTATCAAATTTTTGTCCTCAATTTCCTACCGAATTGCTGCCGAAATTTTGCGTGAATTCTTGCTTGTTTCTCATATCATTCTTCATCTCTTTGCAACCTTCAAGGATCGTTGGTTTCACTCATTTTTCAAAGAAGCGACTAACTTTTACCTCTTGCACTTTCTCATCCTCTTCCCCTTTAATTCTTAGATCTCAGGGCGAGATCTCTTGTTAGTGTAGGAGAGTTGTAACAGCCCGAGACCGACGCTCCAGAAGATTCCCCTTTTATTCTGTTGCTGCCCTATGATTATTTGTTGGTCGCATCATTCACATTGCATTGGTACTCCGTTGTCGTTAGTTTTCAAAACATGCATCCATTATTAGTTGTCGTTCTCTCCATTTTGTCGTTGATCGTTTTGAGACCAACCACGCACGCACGCGCCCGCGACATCGTTAGAATCTTGTTTTCAAAAGTGTGTATAAAACTTTATCGAATTGGGTTAAAACTTGGTGTGTGGTCAAATTATAGTGTAGATAGACCACCTGCAAAATTTCATCGCGATCGGAGTTTGTTTGACACACGAAACGTTAAACCTATAGCGACGCTATAGCCGGTAATTTCATCGGACGTTTTCGGGTTATAAAACCCTGTCGCCAGGTTGCCCGTTTTCCCTGCCATCTCTGCCTAGCCCCTGTGCATATTGCGGCAACCCTGCCCTCAACCTAGTGCAGAAACTTCCACGGGCCCGAACCCGACGGGCGTAACCGTTGGATCCGGATCAACCCCGTTTTACCGCAAACCGTCATTGGTTTTTCAATTGGTCTTTGCTAACCTATTTTCTCGACCATCCAGTCCAAATCAGAGGGTCCGAACCTAAACCGTTTTTCCTATATATAGTCCATCATATTCCAATTTCACATGAAACCCTAGCTCTTGTCCCATTCCTCTTTTTCCTATGCGCCGCTAGCTAGTCGTGGCTCTCCCTCGTTTTCACCACCAAACCAACCAAGGCCACCAGATCCCCTCGTCTCTCCTGATCCAGCTCCTCTGCTGGCTCCTCCCCTTCGCTCGTCTGCCATGGCCGCCCACTCCGGCAACCCCTTGCTACCTGCTGTCACCGGCAACCGTGCCTAGGTCCACCCTTGTCGGACCTCCTCCTCGTCCCACCCCGACCACACGTTCCCCCGCTTCCAGCAGCCAGCAACCGACCTCCTCTACCGCGAGCCCTGCTCGATCTCCTGCTGTCGTCGCGCCTCGTCGGCCCTTGGTTCATGGTCCGCGTGCTTCCTGCCAGCGACCAAGGCCCGCGACCTCGCCGGTCTGCCAACATAGCCGTGTGCCCTCAGCCTGCCTCCGCAAGCTCTCCTTGCCCCGCCGCCGTTCACCATGGCCGGCCGCCGGAGATGTCCCACTGGCCACCGCAGCCATGGCCTCTGCACTCCTTCGCCGGCGCCATGTCCCCGCTGGAGCTCCCCCTTCATTCGCTCGCTGCTGCTTGTTGCTGAATTTCATTGACCTCCTAACGACCACTAGTGACCTCCTGTGCCCCTCCTTATTTTGTTGCCACCTGTTGCTGCCTATGTGTACTGTTGTATCTTTGTGGCAACACCTTCACCGAATTTCCTCCGGTCACCTTTTAAAGTGGGAGAGAAGTCGCAGACCCCTAACTTGTGTACCACTCCACTACCGCACTGGAACTTGCCAAGTCCTAGACGACCATCATCGTGTACAACTACAACACCTAGGGAACCGTATATGACTACCGTCGCGGAAGACCCGTGTACCACTACTTCAACAACCCTCGCGGGAACCACTACTTCCACGACGTCCACGACGACCCATGTACAACTACACCGCTATGACTCGGCCCGCTCCGAGAGGCACGCTACAAAGGTATACCGCTGAGACGATACATGTGGATGAATGCATTGTTGTATGAGAGGCGATGTTGTCCATTTCATAGAATCCATGCTTGTTGCACGTCGTCCCTCTTTTGCGGTGACCCTGACACATGGGAACCTGGTAACCGGGATCACCCCATCATTCTTGGCATGACACACGCACGCTCCCAATTCATTGGCACCGGTACCTCATCAAGTTATCGGGACCGGAACGTTGTCGTGACATCGTTTGTGTTTTGCCGCCATGGTTCCCTTTCATTTGCCATGGCGACACATGCTTCATATCCATTTTGCCATGTTTTCATAAAATTGCATGCATGTTGCATTCATGGCCATATATCCTGTGTTGCACGTATCTTTTAACCGTAGCCCCGTTCAATGTTCTTAAGTGTTAACCGACTAGAATGTGGTGTAGGATCACATGCTTCACCTCTTGCCATGTTAACAACATTTTAAACTTGTCGTGTACCTAATCAGGATTGAACTAAACAATCCGTATGTGATGTTTCATCAATATGCAACTCGTTGCAAATTGAGCTTCACTTAATGTGTAGTGTTTGATTGTTGTGTTTTGCCATGCCATGCCTTGCATAATTGAAATAGAAATGCATCATATTAGGTTGTGCATCATATTGTGCATGTGTCGTGGTGAATATATCGTGTGTTGATTCTTGTTTCCGGTTTGCTTCATCTCTATAGAGTTCCGCAAGCATGTCGGAATGTGAGGATCCGTTCGACTATGTCAGTTCGTCTGCTTCACGGGTTCGTTCTTCTTCCAAGAGGGATCTCAGGCAAGATGACAATTTCCCTAGATACCATTACTATCAATTCCATGCTAGTTGTCTCGTTTCTTTCATTATCTCTCGTTGCCTACCACCTATTAAATGTCAGCCTCTCAACATTGCCATGAAACCTTCAACTTTCTACAACCTAGCAAACCACTGATTGGCTATGTTACCGCTTGCTTAACGATTGGATAGCGTTGCTAGTTGCAGTTGTAGTTTCTTCCATGTGAGAACATGGGTTCCTTGTTATATTAATGCTATTTAAATTAATGCACCTATATACTTGGTAAAATTTGGAAGGCTCGGCCTTTCTAGCCTAGTGTTTTGTTCCACCTTTGTCGCCTTAGTTTCCGCTACCGGTGTTATATTCCATAATTGAGCGCTCCTAACACGATCGGGGTTGTTATGGGGACCCCCTTGATAACTTATTTTAGTTTAAAACTGGTCTGGCAAGGCCCAACTTTGGTACTACCATTAATCGCCCCGTGGATAATTAATCAACCCCCGACTAGTGCTCCTCATGAGTGTTGGTCCAAACCGAGCGATGTCCGACGCCCCCTGGTCACCAAGGGTTTCAGCCAACCCGACGTCAAGCTCATTCGGTCGTGCCCAGAGAAAGAGATACACGACTCCTATTGGGTCTGTCAGCATGCCGGGTGGCCTAGTTGGATTAGTTTACCTTTTACGAAATATCTTGTGCATTGGGATTCCGGTGAGGCTTTGAGACTTTCTCAGACCTAAGTACCTCCCTCTAGCTTTCTATGCCTGCTTGTCTCAAACTCTATTCATGCTTCATCACAAAATTTGAGCAAGCACTGTAGGGACACTCTGTGTGAGGAGCACTCGGAGATCCGTCTCGACAAGGGCTGAATTCCAAAACCTCCCAAAGTGCATCTCGGTGTCACCAAGCTCAAAATATCAGTCCCACCGAAGCCTAGGGTTGATCAGGTTTTCTCATATCGGTACCACCAGATTGTTCTTTTCGGCTTCACCGAGTTTCTCTGTCAGTTGACAGTTAAGGAACTTGGTGGCACCAAAAATTCAATCTCGGTGTCACCGACAGCGAGGAGATATATATATCCAGCGGAACCTGATAGTTGAAACACTTCTTCAAACGTCATCTGCCGCACCTCCTCGCTGCTGCGCCCTAGTCCCGTGGACTTCTTCTTCATCCCCCATACTCCCTCGCCACCGGAGTCCTTGCCGCCGACGGAATCTTCGCCACCGTCCCCGCCGTAGCGGATCCTCATCGAGTTAGGGTATGGATATGATCCCTTTTGTGCTCCCTAAATCTGATTCTTGCGCAAATAGGCATTGAAGAAATTTGACGAATTGCACTAATTCTACCGAGAATAGAATTCCCATATATTAGCAAGCAAAGAAAATATTAGGGTTAACAATCCGCAAAACTGAATCTCGGTGTCACCGATTCATAAAAGTCGGTCTTACCGATTTGGTTTTAGGGTTCTTGAGAATGTTCTCGGTGGAACCGAGTTCTCCTTTTTGGTGAAACCAAAAGGGTGCCAAGTTTCTATTAATGAGAACATCTGTCTCGGTGGCTCTAATTTTTTTACTCAGTGGAACCAAAATCCCCTTTTGCTGAATGTTAAAACTAATTTTTCAGAGTTCAATTTTTGCAAAAACTTCTTCAATTTTGTGATGCTCGTCCATTCCAGCTCTTCTATATCTTTTCACACGGACTACTTGTCTGCTTGTCTGCTAGTCTGCTTGTGTGCTTGGTTTGCCAGAATGTGAGGATCAGAGGATAGTCAGAACAACTTCACTGAGCCCAGTGCTGAAATGGACTCAGACACTAGTCGTGAGAGGACACGTTGTGACTCAGGTACTCCTAGCTCCCATGGCTTGCCCAAGGCAGCTACCAGGTCCAGAAGGACGATAAATTCTTAAGAAGAAGACGTTGACTTTACCCCTTTGGAATCTTCTCCCCAAAAGCAGAAGGAGAAGACCAGAAGACTGTGAGGAAGGAGTATGCCACACCTACTGACACTAGAACTCCAGAAGCTAGGCTTGCAAGGAAGCCAAATCAGAAGAGATCCTGTGGATATGCTCCATATATTCAGATGCTCATCAATGCCAAGATTGGCAAGCATGCATATCTACTTCATTGTCCCCACCTGCCACTTTAGCCTGATTTTGAAGACAATGGATTTGTGATGGACGGAAGCCATCCCAGCTCAGCTACGACTCGAGAAGCAGGAGAGGCAGTAGAGGCACAGGCTGCTAGGAATGCTCCAGCTCCAACCCCATAGCTCACAAACAGGGATGAGCAAATGTCCTTCTTGGTCAGCACCATCCAAGGGATGTAGAAGAAAGTTTCCGAGATCTTGCTGAACCAGAAGAGCCTCGAGAGGATCATGAGGCAAAATTCCATTACCTGGATATTAAGATAACGGAGTTCATTACCACTATTGAGCAGCTACAACATGAAGTTGATTATGTGAAGATTTCACACTCCAGCAGTGATGATGAACAGTCGCCTCTTCCTACAACTACTAAGTTCAGGACCGAGACTCGGTAAGCAGATGTAGCAGTTCCGGAAGCAAGACCATCTTTATCAGATCAAGATTCAACTCCTACTCCTCCACCTCTAGTGTCTACACCTCGAGCTCCAAGGACTTCTGAAGAAGCCTTCGTCGACGCTCTCTTATCCACTCATTCGTCAGTTACCGTAGGAGATCCTGCCCAGAGAGACACTTAGTTTTAGACCGTTGAAATTTTTGGTAACTTGTTGCCAAAGGGGGAGAAGTGTATAGATCAAATAGGGCTTCGAGAGGGAGAGCTTTCCATTTTATTTGCTCTCATTTGGTTTTTTCAAAACTTTTGGTATTTTGGATGACTTTATCCGTTTAAGAGGAGTGTTTGATCATACACTTTGACTGTTTGATGCTACCACATTATTACCTTTGAGCTACCTACATGATGATCATTCACTTGCTTGTTTGGTGTTATGTGCATTACTATTCATTCATATCATTTATGCGCACCACCAAGTTATATGTGACATGGAAAAGTGACCCATGATCCTAATCAATTGTGCATTTGCATTCAAACGCAAATTTAAAATAATGCACAACTTTAGGGGGAGCTCTTGCTTTTCACATACTTCTCAAAGTGTTGATGCTAATCATTGATTATATCTCTTGTCAAAGCTTTGGTCTATATGTTGTCATCAATTACCAGAAAAGGGGGATTGAAAGCACAATTGATCCCTAAGGTCGTTTTGATAATTGATCACAACATATGCATCTTTGGACTAATGATCTTATCCAAGTATATTTTAGAAAAGTTCAAAGATGCCTTGGCTATAGGATTGTGTGGAGAAGCCCCTTGATGCAAGGAAAGGAATAAGATTGGCTCAAGCTTCAAGCAAGAAGAATCTTCATTTTACATTTGTGAGAAATCACTTTGGATCCATAGGAAAGCCAATACTATTAAAAGGGAGTGATGTATTATGATGAATTGGTTGCTCAAGTGCTTAGATGTAGCCATCAAAAATAGTCAGCCATGCTCCCAAAAAAAATATCTCTATCCAAAGCTAAACCAGCAAAATTGGTGCCACCAACTATTTCCATTCGGCCCTACCGATTTTACACTTGATAGATCCTATGCCAAACCCTCCCATCTCGGTACCACCAACTTCCACATCGGTGCCATCGAGATTCAGTGACCAACTTTCTGTTGAGAAGATTTGAAGAATCAGAATTTCCGACTTTGAAATCGGTCTCATCGAGATTTGGAAACTGGCCTAGGTCATCATATCGGTACCACCAAGCTTCCCATATTGGTCTAACCAAGAATTTAAGAGTTGCCACATTTAGTGCAAATCGGTACCATCGAGATTCATTCTGGTGTCACTGAGTTGGGAAATAATGTTGTAACGGTTGGATTTCAGGAGATGCCTTTATATACCCTTTGACCTACCTCTCATTCGTAGAGGAAGCACTTAGAACACACTTACACTTGCTAGATCCATTTTTCTGAGAGAGAGCCAAGTACTCATGTGTTGAGATCAAGAGATTCCATTTCAACCTTGATTTCTAGCCTCCCCAAGTTGCTTCCCATAAGATCTATCTATCCTACCCACGCCAAATCTGTGAGAGAGTGATTGAGTGTTGAGGAGACTATCTTTTGAAGAAGAAGAGCAAGGAGTTCATGGTTCTACCCATCTATTACCTTTTGGAGGGTGGTGCCCCCTGGATTGGTTAGGTGTCGCTTTGGAGCCTCCTACTTCGTGTTGTGGAGTTGAACCAAGAAGTTTGTAAGGGCAAGGATATAGACTACTTCGTGAAGATCTACCATGAGTGAGGCTAGTCCTGTGTGGACGAAAGCCGTGGTGGAATAGACAAGGCCGCTACTTCGTGGACCCCTTGTGGGTGGATCCCTCCGTGGACTCTTGCAGTCGTGACCCTCTGTGGGTTAAAGTCTCCACTAACGTGGACGTACGATAGCGCCACCTATCGGAACCATGCCAAAAATCTCTATGTCAACCTTTGCGTTTGATCTCTCTACTTTACCCTCTACTTTACATTTGCATGTCGTTACTTTCTGCTCCTATACTCTTAGATATGCATGTGTAGGGTGAACTTGACTAGTCATAATTTCTAAAACTGGCCCACAACTAAAATTGGGAAAAGGCTAAATTTTTATCTTGTGAAGTAGTATAATCACCCCATTAGACACATGTTCAGTCCAACAAGAACTCAGGTACTATTTCACCTTCGCTCGCTGGATCAAGGTGGTGAAGGCGTGTTCAAGCTGTATGTATGCTCAACGCGGAGGTGTCGTCCGTTCGGTGCTAGATCGGGATGGATCGTGATCGGGTCGCGGGATGGATCGTGATTGGATCGCAAAGACGTTCGGCTACATCAACCATGTTTCTTAATACTTCTGCTTAGTGATCTACAAGGGTATGTAGATACACTCCCCCTCTCATAGTTGTTCATCTCCATAGATAGATCTTGGGTGCATGTAGGAATGTTTTTGTTTCCCATGCAACTTTCCCTAACAGTGGCATCACGAGCTGGGTCTATGCATAGATAACATGCACGAGTAGAACACAAAGTGTTTGTGGGCATTGATGTTCAGATTGCTTACTTCCTTAGTCTTATTTTGATTTGGTGGTATTGTGGGATGAAGCGACACGGACCAACCTTACTCTCTCACGTACAAGAGAGTGGTTCCATCGACAGACATGTAACTTGATTGCATAAAGATGGCTCGCGGGTGTATGTCTCTCCCATTTTAGAAGAATCAGATTCGACAGAGGCGATGATTGTGGAAGGTTAAATAGCAACTTTAGTATCACCGTTGTAGCTTTTCCTAGGTAAGAACGGTTCTTGCTAGTTGCCCATAGCAGCCACGTAAAACTTGCAACAACAAAGTAGAGGATGTCTAACTTGTTTTTTGCAGGGCTATTGTGATGTGATATGGCGAAAGACATGATGTGATATATGTTATGTATGAGATGATCATGTTTTGTATAGATTATCATGACTTGCATGTCGATGAGTACGACAACTCGCAGGAGCCGTAGGATTGTATTTAATTTATTTGTGCCTTTTTTCTTTACTTTATTGCTACAAATTAGCAATAGTTGTAGAAGCAATAGTTTGCGCGAGAACCACATGGAGACACGATGATGGAGGTCATGGTGTCATGCCGATGACAATGGAGACCATGCCGGTGCTTTAAAGATGGAGATCAAAAGCACAAGATGATGATGGACATATTATGTCACTTATATGATTTGAATGTGATGTTGATCCTTTTATGGATCTTATTTTGCTTAGTACGACGGTAGAATTATAAGATGATCCCTCACTAAAGATTCAAGATAAAATCGTGTTCTCCCCTAGTTTGCACCGTTGCAAAGGTTCGTTGTTTTGAAGCACCTCGTGATGATCGGGTTTGATAGACTCCACGTTCGCATACAACGGGTGTAAGCCAGTTTTGCACATGCAGAACACTTGGCTTAGACTTGATGAGCCTAGCATGTAAAAACATGGCCTCAGAACACAAGATCCTGAAAGTTCGAACATGAGTTGTATAGTAGATATGATCAACATGGAGATGTTCACCATTGAAACCACCTGATCTCACGTGATGATCGGACTTGGGTTGGTGGATTTGGATCATTCTACACTCAAACAACCAAAGGGATGTTGATTTGAGTGGAATTTCTTAAGTAATATGATTAACTGGACTCATTATCATGAACATAGTTGAAGTTGTATTTGCAAATTAAGTTGTAGATCAATGGCTCAAACAGTAGCTCCTTTGAATTTAATGCGTTCCTAGAGAAAGCTAAGATGAAATATGATGGAAGTAACTTTGCGAACTGGGTACATAATCTGAGGATTATCCTCAAGGCTTTGCAAAAGGCTTATGTCCTTGATGCGTCGCTTGGTGCGCCACTCGCTCCAGTGTCACCTGTGGATGTGGTGAACGCCTGACATGCGTGTGCTGATGACTACTCAATAGTTCAGTGCACCATGTTGTATGGCTTAGAATTGGGACTTCAAAGTCATTTTGAAAGCCATGGAGCATATGAGATGTTCCAGGAGTTGAACTTTGTTTTTCAAGCAAGTGCCCAAATCGATATGTAAGAGACCTTCGATAAATTATTTTCCTGCAATACGGAGGAGAACAATTCTGTTAGTGAGCACATACTAAGAATGTCTGGGTACTACAACCGTTTGACTCAGCTCGGACTTGAGCTTGCGCCCGAGATGGTCACTGATAGAGTTCTCCAGTCACTACCGCCTAGCTACAAGAGCTTCATGATGAACTATGATTTACAAGGGGTGAATAAGTCCATCTCTAAGCTATTCGTGATGCTGAAAGTCGTGGAAGTAGAAATCAAGAAGGAGCATCAAGTGTTGATGTTGAATATAACCACTAGTTTCAAGCAGGCCAGGGGAAAGAAGGGTAACTTTAAGAAGAACATCAAGCTAGTTGCCGCTCCCGTGAAGAAACCCAAAGCTGGACGCAAGCCTGAGACTGAGTGCTTCTATTGCAAGGGAAGTGGCCACTTGAAGCAGAATGGACCCAAGTATATGGCCGATAAGAAGGCTGGCAAAATATACAAAGGTTTATTTGATATACATGTTATTGATGTGTACCTTACTAGCTCTCGTAGTTGTGCCTGGGTATTTGAGACTGGTTCGGTTGCTCATATTTGAAACTTGAAGCACGAACTAAGGAATTCATGGAGGCTGGCAAAGGACAAACTATCGATGCGCATGGGAAATGGTTCCAAGGTTGATGTGATTGTTGTTGGCACGCTTGCTCTTCGATTACCATCGGGATTAGTTATGAACCTAAATAGTTGTTATTTGGTGCCTGCGTTAAGCCTGAACATTATATCTAGATCTAGTTTAATGCGAAACGGTTACTCATTTAAATCATAGAATAATGGTTGTTCTATTTATGTGAGTAATATCTTTTATGGTCATGTACCCAATGTGAATGATTTATTCTTGTTGAATCTTGATAGTGATGATACACTTATTTATAACATTGGTGCCAAAAGATGTAGAGTTAATAATGATAGTACCACTTTCTTGTGGCACTGCCGCTTAAGTCATATTGGTGTAAAACGCATGAAGAAGCTCCATGCGGATGGACTTTTGGAGTCACTTGATTTTGAATCACTTGATACGTGCAAACCAGGCTCATGGGCATGATGACGAAAAGCCCGTTTTTTGGTACAATGGAACGGGCAAGTGACTTGTTTGAGATCATACATACTAATGTGTGTTGTCCAATGAGTGTTGAGGCGCGCGGTGGATATTGTTAATTTCTTAGCTTCACCGATGATTTGAGTAGATATGGATATATTTACTTGATGAAGCACAAGTCTGAAATGTTTGAAAAGTTCAAGCAGTTTCACAGTGAAGTTGAGAATGATCGCAACAAGAAGATGAAGTTCCTGTGATCTGATTGAGGAGGAGAATATCCGAGTTATGAGTTTGGCATGCACTTCAGACAGTGTGGAATTATTTCAGAGATCACGCCGCCTCGAACACCACATCGTAATGGTGGGTTCGAATGTCATAATCATACCTTGTTGGATATGGTGCGTTCTATGATGTCTCTTACCGACTTGCCACTATTGTTTTGGGGTTATGCATTTGAGAGAGTTGCATCCACTTTAAATAGGGCTCCATCTTAATCCGTTGAGACGACATCGTATGAATTATGGTTTGGCAAGAAACATAAAATGTCATTTCTTGAAGTTTTGGGCTGTGACGCTTATGTCAAAAGGCTTCAGTCTGATAAGCTCGAGCCCAAAGTGGATAAGTGCATCTTCATAGGATACCCAAAGTAAATAGTTGGGTATACCTTCTATCTCAGATCCGAAGGCAAAGTGTTTGTTGCTAAGAATGGGTCCTTTCTTGAGAAAGAGTTTCTGTCAAAAGAATTGAATGGGAGGAAGATATAACTTGATGAGGTTATTGAACAATCACTTCAACAAGAGAGTAGCACGACGCATGAAGATGTTCCTATGATACCTACACCTGTTGAAGAGGAAGCTAATGATGGTGATGATGAAGATTCAGATCAAGTTACTACTAAACCTCATAGGTCCACAAGGATGCGTATCGCTCTTGAGTGGTATGGTAATTCTATCTTGGAGGTCATGTTGTTGGACAACACTAAACCTACAAGCTATGGAGAAGCGATGGTGGTCCTGGATTCTAACAAATGACTAGAGGCCATGAAATCTGAGATAGGATTCATGTATGACAACAAAGTGTGGACTTTGGAAGTATTACCTGAGGGTCGAAAGGCTATTCATAACAAATGGATCTTTAAGAGGAAGACGAACACATATGGTAATGCCACTTTCTATAAAGCTTGACTTGTTGCAAAGGGGTTTTCATAAGTTCAAGGAGTTGAGTACGATGAGACTTTCTCACCCGTAGCGATGCTTAATTCCGTCAGGATCATGCTAGGAATAGATGCATTTTTCGATTATGAAATCTGGCAAATGGATGTCAAAACAACGTTCCTTAATGGTTTCCTTAAGGAAGAGTTGCATATGATGCAACCAGACGATTTCATCAATTCAAAAAATTCTAACAAAGTATGCAAGCTCCAATGATCCATTTATGGACTGGTGCAAGCATCACAGAGTTGGAATCTTTGCTTTTATGAGGTGATCAAAGCGTTTGGGTTTATATAAGTTTATGTAGAAGATTGTATTTACAAGAAAGTGAGTGGGATCTCTATAGCATTTCTAATATTATATGGAATGACATATTGCTGATTGGAAACAATGTAGAGATTTTGGAAAGCTTGAAGATATATTTGAACAAGTGTTTTTCAATGAAAGACCTTGGAGAAGATGCTTACATATTATGCATCAAGATCTATAGAGATAGATCGAGACGCTTAATAGTACTTTCACAAAGCACATACCTTGATAAGGTTTTGAAGAAGTTCAAAATGGATCAGTCCAAGAAGGGGTTCTTGCCTGTCCTACAAGGTGTTAAGTTGAGTAAGACTCAATGCCCAGCCACTACAAACAATAGAGAGAAGATGAGTGTCACCCCCTACACCTCAGCCATAGGCTCTATCATGTATGTGATGTTGTTCACAAGACAAGATGTAAGCCTTGCCATAAGTATGACAAGAAGTTTGAAAATAATCCAGGAGTGGAACACTGGCGAGCGGTCAAGAATATCCTTAAGTACCTAAAAATGACAAAGGAAATGCTTATCGTTTATGGAGGTGATCAAGAGCTTGTTGTAAATGGTTACGTTGATGCTAGCTTTGACGCATATCTGGATGACTCTAAGTCTAAAACTGGATACATATTTATCATGAATGGTGGAGCGGTAAGCTGGTGCAGTTCCAAGCAAAGCATGATAGCTGATTCTACATGTGAAGCAGAGTACATAGTTGCTTCGGAAGCAGCGAAGGAAGGTGTCTGGATGAATAAGTTCATGATGGATCTTGGAGTTTTGCCTAGTGCACTGGATCCAGTGACCCTTTTTTGTGACAACACTAGTGGCATTAATCTAGCCAAAGAACCAAGGTTTCACAAAAGGACGAGACACATAAAGTGCCATTTCAATTCCATCTGTGATTATATGAAGGAGGAGGACATAACCATTTGAAAAGTACATATGGATCTGATTGTTGTAGATCCGTTTACTAAACCTCTTCCATGAGCAAAACATGATCAACACCATAATTCTATGGGTGTTGCTTCATTACCATGTAATACTAGATTATTGACTCTAGTGCAAGTGGGAGAATATTGGAAATATGCCCTAGAAGCAATAATAAAGTGGTTATTATTATATTTCCATGTTCATGATAAGCATTTATTATCCATAATTGTATTGATTGAAAACTCATATACATGTGTGGATACATAGATAACAAAGTGTCCCTAGTAAGCCTCTATTGGACTAGGTCGTTGATCAAAGGTGGTTAAGGTTCCTAGCCATAGACAGAATTTGTCAATTGATAATGGGATCAGATCATTAGGAGAATGATGTAATCGACAAGACCCAATCCGTAAGCATATAATTTGATTGTATCACGATGTTTACTGCTATTTCTTTCTGCATGTCAATGTATTTGTTCGTAAGACCATGAGATCATGTGACTCCCTAACACTGTAGGAATTCCTTGTGTGTATCAAACATCACCATATAACTGGGTAATTATAAAGATGCTCTACATGTATCTTCGAGGGTGTCTATCAGGTTGGCATGGATCGAGACTGGGATTTGTCACTCCGTATGATGGAGAGGTATCTATAGGCCCACTCGGTAATACAACCTCACAATAAGCTGGCAATCAATGTGACAAAGGAGTTAGTCATGGGATCTTGTATTATGGAACTAGTAAAGAGACTTGCCTGTAACGAGATTGAACTAGGTATGTAGATACAGACGTTCAAATCTCGGGCAAGTAACATACGATGGACAAAGGGAACTCCATACGGGATTGGACGTATCCTTGACATCGTGGTTCGACCGATAAAGATCTTCATAGAATATGTGGGAACAAATATGGGCATCCAGGTACCGCGATTGGTTATTGAACGGGAGGTGTCTCGATCATGTTTGCATCATTCTCGAACCCGCAGGTCCGAACGCTTAACGTTTGACGACGATGTAGTATTGCTAAGTTATTATGTTGGTGATCGAAAGTTGTTTGGAGTTCTGGATGAAATCCCGGACATGATGAGGAGCTTTAGAATCGTCCAGAGGTAAATATTGATATATGGGAAGTTGGTATTCGAGTTCCGAAAAAGTTTCGGAAAGTTACCTGTTTAGTGATGGAGTTTCCGAAAGTGTTATGGGGGTCCACCGAGAGGGTCCACCTGCCCTGGAGGGACCCATGGGATGTGAGAAGTGGCACACCTTCCCACCTGAGGCCCATGCGGCCAAGGGGCTGGGCTGGCTCACAGTTGGCCGTCGCCCCACTCTCTTTGGCGGCCAAGGCACCTTGGTCGCCGCCCCACCCTAGGGGAAACCCTAGGGTTCTGGCCCCTCCTCCGTTCCCCCTATATGAACTAGAGGAGAGGGAGGGCAGCCACATCTTAAGCCATGATAGAACCCTCCTCTCTCTCTCTTGTAGTGCTTCACCACCGTCACGATCGCGATAATTCTTGGCGAAGCCCTACCGATATTGCACCACCACCGCCGTCACCATGCCGTCGTGTTGCCGGAGAACTCAGCTACTACTTCACCTTCGCTCACTGGATCGAGGTGGTGAAGGCATCATCAAGCTATACGTGTGCTGAACACGGAGGTGCCATTCGTTCGACGCTAGATCAGGACTGATCGTGATTGGATCGCGAGACAGATTATGATTGGATCACGAAGACATTCGACTACATCAACCAAGTTTCTTAACGCTTCCGCTTAGCAATCTATAAAGTTATGTAGATGCACTCCCCCTCTCTTAGCTGTTCATCTCCATAGATTGATCTTGGGTGTGCGTAGGATTTTTTTTGTTTCCCATGCAACGTTCCCCAACAAAAAGGTCTCCACATGGGATCATGAAGGAATATAGACTTGTGGTGGCAGAAAAGGTTTTTTGTTTTCTGGTGGCTCTATGATGTTTTCAGATTATTTCAGGATTTATGTAAGTGGAATTAGGTAAGGAGGACCAACGAGGGGCACACAAGCCTATATGGTGCGCCCTACCACCAAGGCGCGCCCTCCGGGTTTGTGGCCACCTCATGCAGCGTCTGGCCTCCTCCCAAAGCTTTGTGGGTCTACAATGTTCGAGAAAAAATCACCAATTTTTTTCATCATGTTTGGACTGTGGTTGGTATTGATTTTCTGCAGAAGTCAAAAACATGCCAAAAACACGAACTAACACTGGACACTGAGTTCATAGGTTAGTTCCCAAAAATATATAAAATAGCATATTATTGCATAAAAAGTATCCAAGGTTGATAATATAATAGCATGGAATAATAAAAAATATCAATACATTGGATATGCACCAGCATCCCCAAGCTTAATTCCTGCCCGTCCTCGAGTAGCTTAATGATAAAAACAGTATTTTTGATGTGTCATGCTACCCAACATGTAATCTCGTTTAGGTATGATCATTGAGAAATTATGAAATAACTGATATCAATATAATAATATCCACGAACATAAGGAGCATAATCATTAATATTCAAAATATATGATCCTTAAAGAATGTTATTCCCTACTCATTTTATCATATTAGCATGGCATGACTCCGTCTTCACCGCATAAGTATAAATCATGAGCACCATGGTGCTAAACCAAGCAATTGGATCATACTTCTAACGCACTTCAGCATTTTCAACTTCATGCAACACATGGGTGTGAACCATGGATATAGCATATGGATGGAATAGAGTATGGTGGTAAAGATCAAAGGAGTCAAAAGTGGAAGAAAGTCCCGCACCAACTAGGTGGACCAATGGGCTATGGAGATGTCCATCAGTCGATATCAATTCGAGGAGTAGGGACTTCCATGCAACGGGTGCACTAGGGATATAAGTGTATCGAATCTCAAATGAAGCTAAGTTGGTGTGCATCCAACTAGAGTGCTCATGAAGACCTTGGGAATTTGAGGAATCTTGTCATCGGAATATGCAAGCCAAGTTCTATAATGTAAAATTCTCACTAGCATATAAAAGTGACAACTCAGGAAACTCTCTGTATGAAGAACATGGCGCTACTGAAGTTCAATTGTGGTAAGAGGATAGTAACACTACCCCTTCTCTTTTTTCTCTCAGTCCATTTTTTTCATTTTTTTCATGGTGGGATTTCTCTTTTTTTGCCTCCCTCATCTATTTGTTTCTTTTTTTCCTTTTTTGTCCAGAGTCTTATCCCGACATGTGGGGGAAACATAGTCGCCATCATCCTTTTCCTCACTGGGACAATGCTCTAATAATGATGACCATCCCACTTTTCTTTACTTACGACTCAATATGAAAAACTATACAAGATGAATCTATATGAATTCCTCTCGCAGTGTATGAGGATGTGCAGTGGTCTAGCGTAACATGTAGGTAATGATGAACAGTCGGTGTGCCACAAATACTATGTCAACTAGATTATCATGCAAAGAATGTGATGATTAACCAACAAGTCATGTGATAGAATGATGGAAGTTACATGGCCATATTATCTTGAAATGGCTATGGAAATGACATGATAGGTAGGTATGGTGACTTTTTTGAGGAAGGTAGGGTGGCTTTTGTGTGATACATCATATCGTATCACGGGGTTTGGATGCACCAGCGAAAGTTGCATCGAGTCTCAAGGTGAAAATGTGCAATGCACGATACCGAAGAGCTTAGCAAAATGAGGAAAGGTGAGTGTGTGTATATCCATGGATTCACATTAGTCATACAGAACTCATATACTAATTATAAAGCCTTATTAGCTCTCTCCAAGCAAAGTACTACTGCATGCTCCTAGGGAGGAGGTTGGTAGGAGTTAAACATCGCGCCCTGCTACATCTTGAGCTTGCATTGGTTTTTCCCTTGAAGAGGAAAGGGTGATGCAGCACAGTAGCAGTAAGTATTTCCCTTAGTTTGAGAACCAAGGTATCAATCCAGTAGGAGTATCAAGGCAAGTCACCAATGTACCTGCGCAAAAACAAACAAACTTGCACCCAACGCTATAAAGGGGTTGTCAATCCCTTCACGATTAATTGCAAGGTGAGATCTGAAGGTGGAAAGTGCAACAAAGTAAAAGTGTAGAGCTGAAAATATGAGGTGTAGTAGACCCGGGGGCCATAGTGTTCACTAGAGGCTTCTCTCATGATAGAAAATATTACGGTGGGTGAACGAATTACTGTCGAGCAATTGATAGAACCACGCAAAGTCATGATGATATCTAAGGCAATGATCATACATATAGGCATCACGTCCGAGACAAGTAGACTGATACTGTTTGCATCTACTACTATTACTCCACACATCGACCACTATCTAGCATGCATCTAATGTATTGAGTTCATAACAAACAGAGTAACGCCTTAAGCAAGATGACAAGATGTAGAGGGATAAATTCATGCAATAGATATAAACCCCATCTTTTTACCCTTGATGGCAACAATACGATGCGTGCCTTGCTACCCCTTCGGTCACTGGGTGAGGACACCGCATGGTATGAACCCAAAACAAAGCACTTCTCCCATTGCAATAATTATATATCAATTTGGCCAAACGAAACCCACAACTCGAAGAGAATTACAAGGATAAGAAATCATGCATATAAGAGATCAGAGGAAACTCAACTAATATTCATAGATAATCTGATCATAAATCCACAATTCATCGGATCTTGACAAACACACCGCAAAAGAAGATTGCATCGGATAGATCTCCATGAAGATCATGGAGAACTTTGTATTGAAGATTCAAGAGAGAGAAGAATCCATCTAGCTACTAGCAATGGACCCGAAGGTCTGTGGTGAACTACTCACGCATCATCGGAGAGGCAATGGTGTTGATGGAGAAGCCCTCCGTGTCCGAATCCCCCCTCCGAGAGGGCACCAGAACGGTCCCCAGATGGTATCTTGCGGAGACAAAAGCTTGTGGCGGCGGAAAAGTATTTTCGTGGCTCTCTCTGGTGGTTTCACATTTTTAGGGAATTTATAGGCGGAAGAAGTAGGGTAAAGGAGCCACGGGGGGCCCACAAGCCTAGTAGGCGCGCCCCCCAGGCCGTGGCTAGGGGGCTTGTGGCCTCCCCCGGGGTCCTTTCCCTTGGTTCTCAAGTTCCCTGCGTATCTTCTGTTACGGAAAAAATCATTCCGAAGATTTTATTCCGTTTGGACTCCGTTTAATATTCTCCTTTGAAAAAGGTCAAAAACACGGAAAAAGCAGAAACTGGCACTTGGCACTGAGTTAATAGGTTAGTCCCAAAAAAGATATAAAATAGCATATTCATGCATACAAAACATCCAAAGTTGACAAGATAATAGCATGGAACCATAAAAAATTATAGATACGTTGGAGACGTATCAAGCATACCCAAGCTTAACTCCTGCCCGTCCTCGAGTAGGGAAGTGATAAAGACTGATTTTTTGATGTGGAATGCTACCTAACATATTTGTCCTTTGTAACTTCTTTCTTGTGACATGAATGTTCAGATCCGTAATATCCAAAACAATAGTTTACTATTGACATGAAAACAATAATACTTCAAGCAAACTAGCAAGGTGATCATGAACTTTTGAAATAACAAGGCCAAAGAAAGTTATCCCTACAAAATCATATAGTCTGGCTATGCTCCATCATCCCCACACAATGAATTTAAATCATGCACAACCTCGGTATTGGCCAAGTAATTGTTTTCGCACTCTTACTTTCTCAAACTTTTTCAACTCTCACGCAATACAAGAGCGTGAGCCATGGATATAGCACTATAGGTGGAATAGAGTGTGGTGAAGGTTGTGAGGTAAAAAGGAGGAGATGGTCACATCGACTCGGCGTATCAAAGGGCTATGGAGATGCCCATCAATAGATATCAATGTGAATCAGTAGGGATTACCATGCTACGGATGCACTTAGAGCTATAAGTGTGTGAAAGCTCAAAAGGAAAACTAGTGGGTGTGCACCTAACTTGCTTGCTCACGAAGACCTAGGGCAATTTTGAGGAAGCCCATCATTGGAATATACAAGCCAAGTTATATAATGAAGATTCCCACTAGTATATGGAAGTTTCAAAACGAGAGACTCTCTATTATGAAGAACACGGCGCTATTGTGAAGCACAAATGTGGAAAAAGATAGTAGCATTGTCCCTTCTCTCTTTTTCTCCCTTTTTTTTGTTTGGGCTCTTTTTTTCTCATTTTTTTGGTGGGCATCTTAGGCCTCTTTTTTTTATTTCTTCACATGGGACAATGCTCTAATAATGATGATCATCACACTTTTATTTACTCACAGCTCAATACTTAGAGCAAGATTACTCTAAAGGAAATGCCTCCGGCAGTGTACCGGATGTGCAACGATCTAGCTTAGCGTATGACGTTGAAACATCTCGCTAGCTATCTTACGATCATGCAATGGCAATATGAAAGTGACGGTACAAGTCATGAGACTGAACGGTGGGAGTTGCATGGCAATATACTCGGAATGGCTATGCAAATGCCATAATAGGTAGGTATGGTGGCTGTTTTGAGGAAGGTATATGGTGGGTTTGTGCACCGACGAAAGTTGCGCGGTACTAGAGAGGCTAGCAATGGTGGAAGGTGAAAGTGCATCTATACCATGGACTCACATTAGTCATGAAGAACTCATATACTTATTGTGAAAGTTTTATTAGTAATCGAAACAAAGTGCTAAACGCATACTCCTAGGGGAAGGGTTGGTAGGTGTTAACCATCGCGCGACCCCGACCGCAACACAAAGGATGACAATCAATAAATCAATTATGCTCCGACTTTCTAACATAGCGGTTCACCATACGTGCATGCTACGGGAATCACTAACTTCAACGCAAGTATTTCTAGATTCACAACACCCTACTAACATAACTCTAATATCACGAAATCCATATCTCAAAACTAATTGAGAGGAATCAAACTTCTCTTTACTAATCGATGCACATGAATATGGAAGTTTTTATTATATCCTCTTTGGATGCCCATCAACTTTAGGACTTCTTTCATAGCACAAGCCAACTACCAAGTTACTTAGAGAGAGCACTCTCAAAAAGATATAAGTGACGATCGAGAGTTCTTATTTCTCCAAAATATGACACCGCCGTGCTCTAAAAAGATCTAAGTGAAGGACATGCGAGCTAAATTGCCTAACTCAAAAGATATAAGTGAAGCTCAATGAGTATTCTAGCAAATTCACGATGAGTGCATGTCTCTCTAAAAAAGGTCTGCAGCAAGGATGATTGTGACACAACAAAAAGAAAAGACTCCTATAATACACGACGCTCCAAGCAAAACACATATCATGTGGTGAATAAAAATATAGTTCCAAGTAACGTTACCGATGGATTCAAGACGAAAGAGGGGATGCCTTCCCGGGGCATCCCCAAGATTAGGCTTTTTGGTGTCCTTGAATTTGGCTTGAGATGCCTTGGGCATCCCCAAGATTGATCTCTTTCCACTCTTTATCCCATTGTCCATGAGAACATCACCCAAAACTTGAAAACTTCACAACACAAAACTTAAACAGAAACTCGTGATATCATTAGCATAAGAAAACAAACCACCACCTCTTTAGGTACTCTAGCAAACTTGATTTATATTTATATTGGTGTTATGTTACTGTATTCTCACTTTTCTATGGCTAGTACCCCCCGATACTATCCATAGTTTCATCAAAATAAGCAATCAACACAACAAAAACAGAATCTGTCAAAAACAGACCAGTCTGTAGCAATCTGTATACTTCGTATACTTTTGGTATCTCAAAAATTCTGAAACATTATGAAAGTTAGGGAAATTGGCATATCAACCAGCAGAAAGAAGAATCAACTCAAAATCTCTTTTCGGATAGGAATTAAAAATAATTTCATGAGTGCAAAGTTTCTGTCTTTTTCAGCAAGATCAAACAACCATCACCAAAACTAGTCATAAAGGTTTTACTTGGCACAAACACAAAAGGAAACACAAAAAACACAATCATAACAGAATTATGATGGTGTGGATACAAAAAAACAGAAAGCAAAAAGAAAAGATAAATTCATTGGGTTGCCTCCCAACAAGCGCTATTGTTTAACGCCCTTAGCTAGGCATAAGGCAATAGAATCAAGCATCGCCGTCTTTGGTGCTCAAACCATAAGTATCCCTCATCTTGGATTCATAAGGCAATCTTATTTTCTTTCTAGGAAAGTGTTCCATGCCCTTCTTTAATGGAAGTTGAAATCTAATATTCCCTTCCTTCATATCAATGATAGCACGAATAGTCCTAAGGAAAGGTCTACCAAGAATGATGGGACATGTCGGATTGCAATCAATATCAAGCACAATGAAATCCACGGGTACATAGTTCCTATTTGCAATAATAAGAACATCATTGATACTTCCCATAGGTTTCTTAACAGTAGAATCTGCAAGATGCAAATAAGAGAGCACTCATCAATCTCGTTGAAGCCTAGAACATCACATAAAGATTTGGAATAGCGGAAACACTAGCACCCAAATCACACAAAGCATTGCAAATCCTATACCAAGCATCCTTTAAATTTTATCCCTCATTCTATTTGAAATTAAGAACCTCGCTCTCGGGAGTATCATTCAAAGCGATAGGACTAGCCATAAGGATAGGTAGACTATCCCGCACAAGCAAACAGAAAGTAAGCGAAAGAATAGGGCGAACGAAAAAGGCAAATATTTTTGTAATTTTTGTTTTTCAGAAGTGGGGGAGAGGAAAACGAGAGGCAAAAGGCAAAAAAGGTAAATGCAAGAGATGAGTTTGCGACAGTTACTTGGATAAGCTTCACTTATAATAGTCCCCGGTGCCACAAATTAACACGTTGAAGGAAGACTATTCTTGACTTGATACTCCCCGGCAACGGCGCCAGAAATTCTTCTTGCTACCTCTTGAGCATGCGGTGGTTTTTCCCTTGAAGAGGAAAGGGTGATGCAGCATAGTAGCAGTAAGTATTTCCCTTCACGATCAATCCAGTAGGAGTATGAAGGAAAGTCACCAATGTACCTGCACAAAAACAAACAAACTTGCACCCAACACTATAAAGGGGTTGTCAATCCCTTCACGATTAATTGCAAGGTGAGATCTGAAGGTGGAAAGTGCAACAAAGTAAAAGTGTAGAGCTGAAAATATGATGTGAAGTAGACCCGGGGGCCATAGTGTTCACTAGAGGCTTCTCTCATGATAGCAAATATTACGGTGGGTGATCGAATTACTGTCGAGCAATTGATAGAACCACGCAAAGTCATGATGATATCTAAGGCAATGATCATACATATAGGCATCACGTACGAGACAACTAGACCAATACTGTCTGCATCTACTACTATTACTCCACACGTCAACCGCTATCCAGCATGCATCTAGTGTATTGAGTTCATAACAAACAGAGTAACGCCTTAAGATAGATCACAAGATGCAGAGGGATAAATTCATGCAATAGATATAAACCCCATCTTTTTACCCTTGAGGGCAACAACACGATGCGTGCCTCGCTACCCCTTCTATCACTGGGTGAGGACACCTCACGGTATGAACCCAAAACCAAGCACTTCTCCCATTGCAAGAATTATAGATCAAGTTGGCCAAACGAAACCCACAACTCGAAGAGAATTACAAGGATATGAAATCATGCATATAAGAGATCAGAGGAAACTCAAATAATATTCATAGATAATATGATCATAAATCCACAATTCATCGGATCTCGACAAACACATCGCAAAAGAATATTACATCGGATAGATCTCCATGATCATGGAGAACTTTGTATTGAAGATCCAAGAGAGAGAATAAGCCATCTAGCTACTAGCTATGGACCCGAAGGTCTGTGGTGAACTACTCACCCATCATTGGAGAGGCAATGGTGTTGATGAAGAAGCCCTCCGTGTCCGAATCCCCCCTCCGGCAGGGCACCAGAACGGTCCCCGGATGGGATCTTGTGGAGATAGAAGCTTGCGGTGGTGGAAAAGTATTTTCGTGGCTCTCTCTTGTGGTTTCAGATTTTTAGGGAATTTATAGGCGGAAGAAGTAGGGCAAAGGAGCCACGGGGGGGCCCACAAGCCTGGTAGGCGCGGCCCTCCAGGCCACGGCTAGGGGGCTTGTGGCCACCCCCGGGGTCCTTTGCCTTGGTTCTCAAGTTCCGTGCGTATCTTCTGTTACGGAAAAAATCATTCCGAAGATTTTATTCCGTTTGGACTCCGTTTAATATTGTCCTCTGAAAAAGGTCAAAAACATGGAAAAAACTGAAACTGGCACTTGGCACTGAGTTAATAGGTTAGTCCCCAAAAAGATATAAAATAGCATATTCATGCATACAAAACATCCAATGTTGACAAGATAATAGCATGGAACCATAAAAAATTATAGATACGTTGGAGATGTATCACGCCCCCCCCCCCCCCCGCCGATTCGAACAATACAATAGATTTCATTCAGACATAGAAATGCTCACACCTCATCATCATGCCATGACCAATAGTTAGATGGGAAGTAAATAACAAGATTTAATATCGATAGTATTACTAACCAATGATCATGAATACATGTCCTTTCATATTACTACATCAATATAATTAACTAACACATCTCTCCCAAGTGAGCTACATGAAAGTTTTTATTATATCCTCCTTGAATGCCTAACCTTTTTGGACTAGTCTTATGACACGTGCACATTAACTCTCAAATATATTTAAGTGTAGCATGAGAGTATATTATTTCTCTTAATTTTGACATTGTTATGCTCTAACAAAATATAAGTGAAGCACTAGAGCAACTGCCTAGCTCAAAAGATATAAGTGAAGTATATAGAGTATTCTAAAAAATAATGTGAACATGTGTCTCTCTTAAAAATGTGTATCCAGAAATCAATGATCGTGGCATAATAAATAAGATAAAACTATAATACACGACACTCCAAGCAAAACTCATATCATGTGATGAATAAAAATATAGCTCCAAATGACATGTCGATAGAATGGAGACGAAAGAGAGGATGCCATATGGGGCATACCCAAACTTAGATGCTTGTGTCTTCATTGAGTATTACCTTGGGGTGCCTTTGGAATCCCCTATCTCTGGGTCTTTTCGCTCCTTATTCCTCCATACATTGTTGTCTCACACAAAATATGAACATTTCGGCACACAAAACTCAACACAATCCTCGTGAAAACCAATGTAGCATTTAGTGAGGATTGACATAAACTTAAGGTGCTGTTGTAAATTGATTCATATTTAATTATTGCATAAAGTACCATGTTCTAACTTATCCATGACTTGTACACCCTCATATAATCCATATCATCATCAAAACAAGCAAACTATGCAAGCAAAATTAGAATATGTCTAAAACAGGACAATTTGTAATGATAAGAACCAAAACCATAATTATGTAACTCCAAAAATTCTGAAAAATAGAAAAACCTGGTAAATTCATATGAAAATATTGTGTAAAAGAATCAAATCAAAAGTACATTCCCTTAAAATCATAATTTTTTTGCACTGGAAATAAAAGTTTTAGTTTTTGGACAGGATCAATTCTACTATCTTCCAAATCATCCCAAAGGCTTTACTTGGCACAAACACTATTTAAACATAAAAACACAATAATTACAATATCATCATCATGCCATCACACCAAAACATAAAGTAAATGAAAAAAATAAGATAACTATTGGGTTGCCTCCCAAGAAGCGCTATTGTTTTGTGCCCTAGCTAGGCACAATGCATAGTATCAAGTGTTCTCATCCTTCTTAGCATATTTTCGGGTTAACTCTTTCAAGAATTTCCCTAATATCTCTCTCTTCATGATTCCCTTTTTCTTGGTGGGTGAACTTAATTATTTAAAAGGTCTCTCATTGGTGATCTCAACATTCATGATGTCATTATTAGGTCATCACCATAAGAGTCCTCGTATAGGACATGCATTTCATCATTAATTGGTTCTTTAGCATTATTTTCATGCCAATCCTCACTAAATGCTACATTGGTTTTCTTGGCAATCCAGTCAAGTTTATCACAAGTATTTAAGTATAAGGCTTTAATCAATTGTTCATGAGGAACCCTTCTTCTCATATTCTTATCAAAACCTTCATAATCATTAGATTCCAATCTATGCATTGTGTTATTATCATGAAGGATCTATTCTATTGGAGGATGTTCAAAAAGTATTATATAAAATATAAAGACCCATAGCCTCATAGATTATGTAATCAAATTAATGCATAAGGATAATGGTAGCAATTTTCTTAATTTTTGAGTCATGAATGCTAGGGAGACCTAGGAACATCTTTCGCACAAAGGGGTGTGTATGCACGAATTATCTTTCAAAATTAGTTATAACCATAGCAATAGCATCAATGTAGCAATTTTTCATATCAAGGATAGATCCCCTAATGATTGGTATGACTCCCCCGCACTCAAAGAGTTCTTGAATGACACTTCTTCCAATAATATTACCGTTACCCACTTGGGGAGCTTTGTTTTTAGGAGGATCATGATTGCAATCAAAGGTATTATGTTTTTCTTCATTAGAATCACTATCTTCACTAGTATCCTCAACAATAACTTTCTCAAATTCGGACATGACAACAACTTCAAGCAAAACAAGTAAACTAGCAAAGATTAAGAAAATGTGTTTTTCATATTTTTGAGAAAGGAAATATAAAAATTCGAATAAGTGGATAACAATTTGTATGAAGGAACCTGATGAGAATTTGATGTTGTATCCCCGACAATGTCACCAGAAATTCTTCCTGCTACTTGTAAACTACGTTGGGTTTTCCCCAAAAGAGGGATGAAGCACTATACTAGAGATAAGTATCCCCCTTAGTGAGAACCAAGGTTATCGAACCAATAGGAGAACCAACAAAACTCTCGTCTTCAGCACCAGCACACACAAAACCAAACACTTGCACCCAACACAGACAAGAGGATTGTCAAGCCCCTTGAACTCATTACTTGCAAGTATTAATTCTGATATGGATGATATAAATAGGAAAAGTAAGTAAATAAAAGTAAAAGTGCAGCTAGGTAATTTGAATTTTTAGTAATACGATCAAATAGACCTTGGGGCCATAGGTTTGACTAAAGACTTATCTCTCGAACATAGCACCCGTTGGGTAAAGAAATTACTGTTGGGAAATTGATAGAATAGCACATAGTTATGATGTTATTCACGACAATAATTATGTGTATATAGGTATCATGTCCACAAATAAGTAGACCAAAATGATCCTGCATCTACTACAATTACTCCACTACGAGAGCACTTCTATACTTGCATCTCTAGGTATTAAGTTCATGACAAACATAGTAATGCTTGGAGCAAGATGACATGATGCACACAAAGTAAGATAAGCAATATGTTGAGACCCCGTCATTTTATCCTTAGTGGCAACAATACATATTCGTGTCTTGTCCCCTTCTACTATTGATATATATATATATATATATATATATAAAGGACCACAATATTGAACCCACTACAATGCACCATGCCCATTGAAGATAAATAAAGTTAGTTGGACAAACCAAACATATAGATCAGAGAGAAATACGCCACTATAATAATCATTCATAATAGAATTTAGAGGAGACTCAGTTACCTTTAGTGAATAATATGATCATAAACCAACAATTCAATGGATCCCAACAAACAAATCACAAAAGAGGATTACATCGAATAGATCATCACCAAAATCGCGACAAACATTGTATTGAAGATCATAGAGAGAGAAGAAGCCATCTATGTACTAGCTATGGACCCGTAGATCTATGTGGATTACGCACACATCATCATGGAGGCGGCAAGGTTTTTGTAGATGGTCTCCGTGATTGATTCCTGATCCAGCAGGACACTGGAAAAGGTTTCCACATGGGATCACGGTGGAACAGAGATTTGCGGCTATAGTAAAAGTGTTTCTCGTGGCTCTCTAATGTTTTTGGAGTATTTTAGGATTTATAGAAGTGGAATTAGGTCAGGAGGACCAACGAGGGACCCACAATCCTTTAGTGTGTTCCCTTCGGGCTTGTGGCTAGCTCGTGCAGCATTTGGAATCCTCTCGAAGCTTCAAGGGTCCAAAATATTGCAGAAAAAAACACCAAAAAGTTTCATCGTGTTTGGACTCTTTTTTTTATATTGATTTTACGCAAAAGTAAAAAACACACAAAAAATAGGAACTGACACCAAGCACTGGGTTAATCGGTTAGTCCCCAAAAATGATATAAAATAGCATATTTTGCACATAAAGTATCCAAGATTCATAATATAATAGCATGGAACAATTAAAATTGTCGATACGTTGGAGACGTATCAGCAGGGTACTAGAAAAGGTCTCTAGATGAGATTGTGGTAGAACAAAGACTTGCGGCAGTGGAAAAAGTGTGTCGGATGGTTGTGCCATGTTTCGGAAATATACGAGGATTTATAGAAGTGGAATTAGGTTAAGAGGTGCCACGACGGGCCCACGAGTTCGGGAAGGGGTGCGCTACCCCCTAGGGGCGCCCCTCGGTCTTGTTTCCACCTTGTGGCTCATGTTGTCTTCTTCCAAGGATCCCTGGGTCTCTTTTGGTCCAGCAAAATGAGTCAAAAAGTTTCATTGTGTTTGGACTCCTTTTGGTATTGATTTCTGCAAATGTCAAAACACGTAGAAAACTGGAACTCGCACTTGGCACTAGGTTAACAGGTTAGTTCCAAAAATTGATATCAAATAGCATATTGTTGCATATAAAGTATTCAAGGTTCATAATACAATAGCATGAAACAATCAAAGTAATAGACACTGAAAGGATCATATGGTTGAGTAGAGGGGGATGAATAGGAAACTACCAATTTTAAGCTTTTCTTTAACAAATTAGGTATATCAACAAATAGGTTATCTAGATATGCAACTAGGTGAGCAACCTATATGATGCTAACAACAAAAATTTTCAAGTAACAAATATAAAGTAAAGGTAAGAAGTAACCACATGTGGAACCGATGAAGGTGAGGATGTGTTATCGAAGTTCCTTCCTTTTGAGGGGAAGTACGTCTCTGTTGGAGCGGTGTGGAGAAACAATGTTCCCCAAGATGCCACTATGGCTACCGTATTCTCCTCATTCCCCCACACAATGTGAGATGACATGATTCCACTAGTGGTGCCCTAGAAGGCGGTGACTGAACCTTTTAAAACAAGGTTGGCAAAATGTCCACAACTTCAGTGGAGGATCCCAACGAAACTACGAAGCTTCACCACAATGGACTTTGGCTTCGAGGTGACCTCAGCCGTGTAAGGTGCTCAAACACCCCAGAGTAATAAGATCTGAAAGGGATTAGTGGGGGGCGAATCAAATTTCTCTTGGTGGAAGTGTATATCAAGACCCTCCCAAACAAACCCTAGAGTATCAACAAGTTTTATTGGCTAGGGAGAGAGATCGGGTGAAAATGGAGCTTGGAGAAACAATGGAGCTTAGGGTTGGGAAAGGTGAGCTTCTTAGGGAAGAAGACCTCCTTTATATAGTGGGTGGGGGGCATTTCCAACCATTACCCGCTCACACACCCAGCACATGAGCGGTACTACCACACCAGGGAGCAGTATTACCGCCCATTAGGGGTAGTACCGCCCCTGAGCGGGACGGTACTACCGCCATGGATGTGGAGTAGCAGATGAGCAGAGAGGTAGTACTACCACTGCTAGGAGAGGTACTACCATCCATAAGGGGTAGTACCGCCTCCTACATCCGCTAATAAACCAGCCAAGAAAAGCCGAGCAATCCTGGTGCGGTAGTAATAAGCGGTACTACCGCCAAGAACTACCGCTCCAGAAACGTGTTAGTCCAACACGAAAAGTGTCGAGATCCAGGGGCAGCGGCACTAGCTAGGGCACATCCGCCCCAGAGAGGTATTACCGCTGGCCAGGGCGGTACCACCTTGGATAAGAGGTAGTTCCGCTCCAGGGAGCGGTACTACTGCTTGGATCTTTTCACGAAGGGCAGAGGCAAGGTTGGGGTTCCATCGAGGCGGGAAAGAGGGTTCGAATAAATGTGTACGTGATGATTCCACCCAAACCTTTCTGATGCGGACCCCTCTTAATAATATGGCTTTTCTTACGACTCAAGTCCACCGATAGTGTTAGTAAGAAAGAAAAACACCTTCATTCAAATACACCGAGGGGCATGAATTGTCGTGCCAAATGATGAAATACCTGAAAGGCTTAGTGCATAAGATTAATCTGCAATTGCATTGTCTTCAATCACCAAAACCACTAGGGTAGAAATATGCCCTACCAATCTCCCCCTTTTTGGTGGATTGATGACAATACATGATTTTCACAAGTAACATAAACATGATAGAAAGCAAATCAAACTATCTACAAAATATAGACATGCCCCCCTAGATGTGGGCACTATTTCGAGTATGCTTTTGGAATGCAAAGTGCACACACTAGGATCAACACCCCCCCTATATTTTATAGACATGCACTACTTGCATTAAGAGAATATGAAAGCAATATAGATGCAAGAAGTGGTGTGAGCACTAATAATAGGGCACAAGATAGACATCTCACAAACTAAGACATAAGATAATTTAAAGGTTGCATAAGATAGCATATGCCTCACACCATATGATTCGGTCTCACAAGAGTCTCACACACATAAAAAAAGCAAATCAAACGATAGAAGAGTTCACGGGTGATTAAAACCCAGGAAATGAAAAACACACTCATGACTCGCAAATCCCTAAAGTCTCTCCCCCTTTGGCAGAAAGACACGAAAAGGGTAGAGAGAACTAAGAGGATCCAGGAAGGCGGTAACTCCGATTACTGACATCAATGCTCTTTGGACTCAGAGCTGTGAGGAACTATGCTAGGTGGAGCAGGAGATCGAGGCAACTCAGCATCATAATCCCACGGGCAATGTTCGGTAATCCAAGTGTCTTCATCAGTGAGTCTGTCCTCAGAACCAATAGAAATCTGTAAGCCCAACTTCCTTCCTATAGCCTTGCGATGACTCATAGCTGCGTTCTCGGCAACATAAGCCCTGTACTGAACCTTTGCCTGCATACATAACAACTTCTTCATCTTCTCATTGAGCTTCCTAGCCCAAGATGGCTCAGTAGAAGGGGTCGTAACATTGGGAGGATAGGCACCCTCAGCCCCAAAATCCTTATCATCCTCTTCATCTTCATCCTCTTCATCCTCAGGCAGATACCTCTCAGGACCAGTGTGAGTAGCCCACTTATCCCTTATGCCTCAGCTGAAGAACTTTGTGTGACACCATCTCACCACATTCAAAAAGCTCTCCAAGAAAAGTTGTTGCCTAGGTGCTCTCAATCAAATGCATCAGGTAAGGTCCATACATAGGGCATTTACACTCCAAAACAGCAGAAAGGAGCTCACACCACATAAAACGTGAGACATCCAACATCTCCACATTGACCTTGAACATATGAGCCTGGCAGAAAAACAACATATCCACCAGGTATGAGTGTACCCGATCCAAATTCCCAACACGGGGAAAAGAGTGTGTCGGAAGATGCGGTGCATAATATCCAAGAATGGTTCCAGCACCCAAGCATACTTGACTGTGGTGGAGGAGATCTTCTCCGTAGTGTACTTGTAGATGTGACACTTGTGAGTTGAGGTAGTCTGTGTGTGAGGGCGGAAACCAAGTGGGTTTTGGAGCCCGTGATCATCATATCCAAGCAGATTTATAAAAGAGTTCCAGGGAGCAGAGAGCAGCCTTCCATTGGTCATCCAAGTCAAGGTCATGTCCTCATCAATCCCAAGATGCATTGTGGCAAAGAACGCAAGAATAATATCTGGATCAAAGTCCTTGTTGAACCGCATAATGTTGAGAATGCCCAGTTTTCATAGAGTTGAAGAGCAGTCCCAAAGTACGTGGCATTCTGCTGCAAATATTCCATGTCAATGGATTTGACATTAGGAACATATAAAATCTCCCTGTCCTTCAAAATATCATGATAGATCGATAGTTGCTTCCTGGTCTAGAAGGGACGGTTGTGTAAAGATCGATCTTGAGGGTCACCATACAAATTGAGTTTGCGAGACATCCAGAAGTCCTTGCTGGATAGAGTTGCCATGGACTGGGACTTCTTAGGCCTAACAACAGGTTGCTTTCCCTTTGACTTGGTAGACTGCTGACTTGAACTATCTTCTTGAGCAATATTCTTGGGTTGGCTTGAGCTGTCTTCTTTACACGCGCGGTAACGCTTTGAGCTACCATGGATAGGGTTGACCCTACGCTCCTGAGGAGGAGAGTTGCCACCTCCTGAGATAAAAAACACAACCCAAAGGGAAACACGAGATTAAATGATATGCGTAAGCCAACAAGAAACCAAAGGTGGGAGAAAAGTAGATATTGAAGTTGAAAATATGGGAAATTGCCAGCCCAAGGCGGTACTACCATGGCTGGAGTGGTACTACCTCTAATGGGCGGTAGTATCGAACAAGTGAGCGGTAGTACCACTTGGGGCAAATACCATGGGGTGGCTTCCACCGCTGGTCAGATCCGGTACTACCGGGGATGCCAAGGGCACATAGTCTCTACTAGAACATAAAATCTACTCCCTAGACAACTTCCACATCCTACTCATGTTGCGGTTTGACTAAAAAGCAAAGGATGCATCTCATATTGCCCTAAATCTAGATTTGAATAAATATACCCAAAAGAGAGAAGATTGTGGGCAATACCGGCATCCATGGCAAGAGGAAGAGGTGGGGATCGATTCCACCGGTTGGAATCACGGAAGAGCATCCGAAAACAAAGATCGGAGGCGTCCATCGGAGTCCTTGGCTCGCCTGGAGAGAGAAACACACGAGGGGGAGTGGGGATGAATGGGTATGGGGATTGGAAACTGGCCGTGCCCGTGCACCATAACCCCCTATGGTTTCGCACATGTGGTAGTACTAATCAGGGAGCGGTAGTATCGATCAGCGGTAGTACTTTTGATGGTAGCGGTACTACCTCTTATCTGATTTAATATCGCTCACACCCATGGCCGCTCCAGACACTGCAAGGTGACTCTATGTGGTGGCAAATGCATAAAATATGATTTTTCTTTGAAGAAATGGGTAAGAGAGTTGGAGACGAGTCAAAAACAAAGGGACACACCAAGTTTTGAAGGATCAAAGTCAAAGAAAAACCAATCTGAGGAGATCCAAAATACAAACAAGCTCTCAAAAGCAAATGCCTCACTAAGAAGGGGGTCAGTGGCCAAATCCACCTATATTTGAGTCAATTGGTATGGCTCCGCAAAGATTTTAACCTTGGGCCCATGGCCAAAACTTGTCTTTGAAGCACAAGTGTCATAAAAAAATAAAGTGAAATACTTGATCTATTTACGCACAATAGGGGGAGGGAGAGTTCATTGAGAGAACAACACTGCCCCTAAATGCATGCCTACGCCTAAACAAGATAGTATGATGAGAGTCGTGGGGTGTTCCTAACTTCGAACCACATTACTCGAATCAATGTTATTTAGCTTATGCCTTAAATTGCAAAATCTTGCTTCATCCAATGTCTTCGTGAAAATATCTGCAAGTTGTACATTACTGTTGAGGTGAATAAGATCAATCTCCCCACGCTTGATATGATCCGAGATGAAATGGTGACGAATATCAATGTGTTTCGTCTTGTAGTGTTGGACCGGGTTGTTGGAGATCGAGATGGAAATTTCATTAGCACAATAAAGTGGCACTTTGTCACAACTGACACCACAATCCTTTAAATTTTTCCTCATCCAAAGCAACTGAGCACAACAACTTGCAGAAGCTACATACTCGGCCTCGATGGGCGAGAGAGAAACACAATTTTGTTTCTTTGAAGACCAACTTACGAGAGAGTGACCAAGGAATAGGCAACCTCCAAAATTTCACTAACTGTCCACACGGTCTCTCACCCAATCCGAGTCCAAATATCCTATGATATCAAATGAAGCACCTTTGGGATACCATACGCCAAAGTTTGAGGAATGAGCCAAATATCAAAAGATTCGCTTAACAACTGATATTTGTGATCTGCGTTGGGTTTTCCGTGAAGAGGAATGGGTTATCGCAGAACAATGCAGGTAAGTATTTCCCTCAGTTATGAAACCAAGGTTTACGGAACCAATAGGATTATCAACCACAACTGTCTTCAGCGGCTGCACACAAAAGAACAAACAACTTGCACCCAACGCGGGAAAGAGGGTTGTCAATCCCCTTGGTTTCGTTATTTGCAAGCAAATGAGGTGTGTAGATAATTGTAAAATGCAAAATAAAATAAAAGCAAATAAATGGGAGCAAGGTATTGGAGGTTTAGCAATATGTGGTGAATAGACCCGGGACCCATAGTTTTCCCTAATGGCATCTCACATGAAAATAGCGCACTATGGGTAAACAAATTAGTGTTGGGCAATTGATAGAAGAGCGGATAGTTATGTGATTTTCACGGTAATGATCATGTAAATATAGGCATCACGTCCATAAACAAAAAGGGTGACTCCTGCGTGGACCTATAACTATTATTTCACTTCAAGAGCGCTTCTATGCTTGCCTCTCTACGTATTAAGTTCATGAGAAACAAAGTATTGCTTGGAGTAAGATGACATGACGTAGACAAAGTAAACTCAACAAATAAGAAAAAAACCCATCGTTTTACCCTTAGTAGCAGCAACACAAAGACACAACTTGTCCCGTTCTATCATTGGGATATAGAAACTCACCAGGTTGAACCTACTACAATGCACCTCACTCACCGAAGAAATATAAATCTAGTTGGCCAAACCATTTCAATAGATAAGAGAGAATTACGAATCTAGCAGAATCATGCACATAATAATCATATTATATATCATAGGATACTAAAATATTTATCATGAATAATCTGAACATAAACCAACAATTCATCGGATCACAATAAATGCATCGTACGAAAGAGTTACATCATATGGATCAAAGTGAAGATGCGATGACCATTTTATTGAAGATCAAAGAGAGATATTTCCATCTAGTTACTAGCTATGGACCCGTAGGTCTGTGGTGAACTACTCACACATCATCATGAGGGCATCAATGTTTATGAAGAAGCCTTTCGTGATTGATCCCCCTCCGACGGAGTGACGAAATGGAGCTCCAGATGGCCTCCCGTCAGAATAGAGACTTGCAGGAGCATACAAAGTGTTTCGGGGCCTCCCTCGATGTTTGTAGGGTAGATGGGAATTTATAAGCGAGAGAACAGAGTCGGAAGAGCCACGAGGGGGCCACAAGCCATCAGGGCGGCCGCCTGGCCACACCCTGTTGAATTGTGGGGCCCTCGTGCCTTGCTCCGATGCTCCACAATCTTTTTTTGGTCCAGAAAAAATTCACAAAAAGTTTTAGGTCAATTGGACTTCGTTTGGTACTCAAAACCTAAAAAGTGTAAAAAACGCACAAATCAGCAGCTCGCACTTGGCACTAGGTTAATAGGTTAGTGCTCCAAAAGAATATAAATTTGTAAGTAAGTACATAAAAAGTGTTCTAAAATGATAACACAATAGCATGGTGTAAGTGCATCTAGTGCCCCTTAGTGATTGTGGTGGTTTGAAGACTTATAGGCTAAGAGTCTGATATGTTTGTGAGTGTACACATGCTCTATAAGTCGCTGAGGAGTTTGAGTTATTTGATGCATATCGACACCTAAAAATGTATGTCTTCGGGTGAAGATTTTTGGTCATTCCTTGAAGACTTTGATCGCGAAGAAATTGCGAAGAAATTAATTTTCCTCATGAAGATATTGAAAATGAGGAATTCGGTGTGTCCTGAAGAAAAAACTCCGAAGACTTTGAAGCTTGAAGATTTACTCTTCCTGTTTCATTTTCTTCATACCTGAGTCATAGGAACACCGTACTGTTAAAGGGGGTCGAGGTAAAACTATGGAACGAATTTTATCATGATGCTCAACCCAAACCTACATCTACCAAAGCCTCAAAGTGAGGAACATGAGAGACATCAGGACTTTCATAGTTTAGAGTTCCGACCGTTGTCGCGCCACGCGCCACCTGTCCCAGATCTTATCCACCCAACAATCATATTATTAAAGGGCATATATATAAAATCATGTCGGGATGCTCCATGGCTATAAATAGCTACCCCCACAACCACTAGTTGGTTGGCTGCTCCGAGAGAAACTGACACTAGTCATTTAGAGCAACCCAAGTTCCTCAGAGCCTTTTAGTGAAAATCATCAAGTGAGCAAATACCCCAAACACCCAAACCAAAACCAAAACCCAAGTGATTGAGCATCACTCAAGAAGTTATTCCTGTGTGGAACCGACGCTTGTTACCTTTAAGGACTGTGCATCCTCCAGACGGCTAGGCGTCATGGTCTAGAGGATCCAGCAGTCAATTGTGGATCGCTGGGTGACCGAGTTTGTGAGGGTTTGGAAGTATGCCCTGAAGACTTACAAGGAGTGTTGGGCGAGGACAATGTGTCCTTAGCTCAAGGAGAATACGGTATGGACTGTGTGTCCTGCGACTGTGTGTCCTTTGGTTTCAATACCAAGCCACTCCAAACCAGACGTACAATTGTAACAACAGTTGGAACTGGGTCATCAACATCTGTCTTCATCGACCTACTGGTTCTATTTCCTCAACTCTCTCATTTCCTCAATAGCATATTGAAGACTTTCACAAGTACTATTTGAAGAATTTGACTGAAGCCTTTCTCTGAATTCCTCACCTCAAATTCTTCACCTCAGTTATTCTTCACCTGCTTATCCTGTACTTGTGACCTGTGAAAACCGAATCTCCAAAATCACATTGAGTACTTTGCTGTAGACGTTTTTGCACTTCTGACTTTGTACTATTTCTGCTACACTCAGTTCATGACTGAGGACTTTCCTCACTAGGAATTTCCTCAGTGATGAAATTCTAAATATCGCCTATTCAGCCCCCCTCTAGTCGATATAACGCATTTTCAATTGGTATCAGAGGAAGGTACACCCTTGTTCTGTGTGATTTTGGTTTAACCGCCTGGAGTTTTAGTTATGTCGACCATAGGTTTGATCAAGGTTACTGCAGGATGTCCTACCTTCGAAGGAAAGGACTTCCCCTACTGGAAGACCAAGATGCAAATGCATCTTCAAGAAATTGACAACGATCTCTCGTATATTGTGGAAAATGGCATTCCCTCCATCACTGCTACTATCTCTGTCGCTGATGTGAAGAAGTTCAAATAACTTGATTCACAAGTGAAAAATATCATCTGTGGCCACCTGAGCAAAGGTCAGTGTGATAGAGTTAGTGCTTTGGGCACAACGAAGCTCATCTGGGATAGGCTGTCCAAAGTCAACGAGGGAGTCTCAACACAATGTGACTCTCGTGTCGATGTTCTTCGCAATCTCTTCAATCGTTTCAAGAGGCTTTACAATGAAAGCTGCCAAGAAACCTTTGATCGCCTCACTGACATCTAAAATGAATTGCAAGCTCTGGGAGCTAGAGAAATCACTAACCATGAAGTTATGAAGAAACTGCTATGATCACTTGATCCATCATTTGACACACTAGTTCTGATGATCCAAGAATGAAGAGACTATAAGATGCTTGATCCTGCTGATATACTTGAGAGACTCAATACTCATGAATTACAACAAGAAGAAAAGAGAGATATGTACGGACCAAGCAACTCTAGACCTCGTGCGCTGAAGGCTAAGGCAGTTTCCTCATCTGAAGAAGAAGATTCAGATTGCCGTCTTGGTGACCCTAAAGAACTTGGAAAGGAACCTGCAATGGTCGTGAGGAAATTCCAGAAGTTCAGAAAGTGTGGCTAGTTCGGAAAATCTTCAAGAAAAGATATGAGGAAACCAGAATCTTCATGTGAGGACTACAAGAAAAGAACGTGCCACAAATGCAAGACATCTGGTCACTACATTGCCGATTGTCCTCGCTGGGTGAAAGAATCGCACAAGAAGAAATACGAGGACAGAAGTTTTGATGATTCGAAGAAAAAGAAGACATCTTCAAATTCCTCATCGCACAAGAAGACCAGTTTCAGAAAAGCTCAGGCACTCATTGGAAAGAAAATGTACTCTGAAGAAGAATCTGAGGAATGTGATGAAGAGGAAGGTTCAGAAGTGGAGTCAGAATCTGGTGTGGCAAGTTTTGCACTTGCTACCACATTCGTCAGCAAGTCAATCTTCAACCTTCAAGAAAATGACAACCCCAACTACACTGATGATTATGCTGATGACTTCGCTCCAACCTATTGCTTAATGGCAAAAGGGTCAAAGGTACCAAACCACACTTCCTTCTATGATTCTAGTGACTGTGAACCTGATGATTATCAAAAAACCCAGTTACTATAAACTTGCCAACATTGCCACTAAGCAAAAAAGTGCCAACGAAAACTTAAGAAACTGCTAGACAAAAGCGATGATGTGTTGAATGATGAAAAGAATCATACTCAAGTCCTCACTGAAGACATTCAAAGTCTTCATTCTAGATTTGATAGTCTTCAAGATCGCCATGGCACACTCTTGGCTTATCATGAGAAACTTTCCTATGAATGTCTTCAAAGGAAGCTTGATCTTGAGAAGCTGAGAATGTCTCATGAGGATCTTCGAATGGAAAATGATTCATTGCATGCTCAATAGATCAGTACCGCTCAGGTTGAATTCATTCCACCATGTATGAAATGCATCGAGCCTGAAACTGCTAATTCTTCACCTGAATCATCAAATGCTTCTGTCGCTACAAATTCTTCAACTGTTCCTATGGTATCAAATTCTTCACATGAGGAAACCACAAATGCTACCGACGAAAATGCAGGGTTGAAGGAATTGTATGTGACATGCATATACAAAAGTCTCAAAGGGATCAAACCCTTTGCGATGTGCTCAAAAAGTAGATTCTGAACAGGAACCGAGGAAAGAGGGCATTACCTTCGAGAGGAAATTGAATGCTGATGGATCATACTGGAAACCTGAGCAGTATCCCAAGACTTCTTGGGTTGCTACTAAAGGCCATTCCATTGATCCATCCACTCTAACAGGCTTTGCATGTGAAATGTCCTATTCCTCTGATGAGTCATTTGACTCCAATTATAAACTGTTCAAAAATCAAGCTGGTGAAGTATTTGCTCGATATATTGGAACTAACTGCAGGAATGGACCTCCGCTGAGGAAAATCTGGGTTCCCAAAAGTTGCTTGGAAAATCTTTAGGTGAATTTTCTCATGACACCACCTGTGAAGAATCAGAACCCTAGATCAAATTCCTCAGGTGGACCAAAGTCTTCACGAGGATAAAATTGCTCAGATGGTCAAAATTATGCTCGCACTCGCACTAATGCTTCTCATATGCAGGGAAACTACAAGGGACATGAATATGAGCACTATTCTTCAAATCATTATGTTCATAAGTCCTCAAAGAATTTCTCTACCTATTCATTTGAGTACTCTAACCCCCTTACAGTGCCTCCATTCTCATATGGTGCTCACAGGATGATGAACTCTTTGCCACCCCTTCGTATGTGGGTGGTGAAGAAATCGAACTAATCACTTCTGGAGGTTAGGTCTCTAGATGAAAGTCATCATCTGAAGAATTTGCTAGAGACCTGAGGAAATTGCTTGATTGGACGCAAGCTAAAACATGATGAAATGATCTAACATTTCACACGTCCTCAAATTTACCGTTCGTGCTGAAATTCTTATCTGATGAAATTGATATCATATTCTTCAAGTCTGAAGCATATGGGATGGTAAGATGTACTAATTCATCTACAGGATGACAAATCCAAGAATACAGAGTGGGTTCTTGACAGTGGTTGCACAAATCACATGACTGGTGATAAAAGCTTATTGATGAATATACCACTGAATCCATCACCACTGAAGCAAACCACTTACGCTGATAAAGGTAAAAGCAAAGTATTGGGACTTGGTAAAGTGGCTATCTCTAATGATCGGCACATGGACAAAGTCATGCTTGTCGAATCCCTTGGGTTTAACCTCATGTCAGTCTCAATGCTTTGTGATCTTGATATGATTGTCATCTTTGGAAAATATATATGTGTAGTCATCATGGAATCTGACAAATCCAAAGTCTTCGAGGGCTTTAGGAAAGGAGATTTGTACATTGTTGATTTTTTCCACAAGTCCTCAACCAACCACATGTTTACTAGCAAAAACCTCAGAAGGTTGGCTATGGCATCGATGACTGGGTCATGCAGGCATGAGGAATTTGCACACACTAGCAAAGAAGAAGCATGTCAATGACATCGAATCTGTCAAAATCCTCAAGGACCATCTCCGCGGTACTTGTGAGTCTGGAAAAAGACCAGATCCAAACACCCCTCGAAGACTATCATGGCTACTACTCATCCGTCTGAATTGCTTCACATGGATCTCTTTGGACCTACTCATTACGCTACCCTAACCAATGCATCATCTTTATATGGGTTTGTCATCGTTGATGATTATTCACGATATACATGGGTTCATATCATTCTGTATAAAACTGAAGTGCAGGAAGTCTTCAAACAATTTTCCTCAAGGGCCTCGATGAACTTCGGCGTCAAGATCAAACACATGAGGAGTGATAATGGGACATAATTCAAAAATACTGGTCTTTATGATTATCTTGATGAACTTGGTATTACTCATGAATTATCTGCTCCTTATACTCTCCAATAGAATGGCGTCGTTGAACGCAAGAACATGACTCTGGTTGAAATGACACTAACTATGCTTGAAGAATATCAGACTCCTCATTGCTTCTGGCCTAAAGCAATCAACACTGCTTGCCGCATCATCAACAAGGTATATCTTCACAAATTCCTCAAGAAAACCTCATATGAACTCCTCACTGATAAGAAACCCAATGTAAGTTATTTCAAAGTCTTCGGTACAAGATGCTGGATTAGATATCCTCACCATAGCTCAAAGTTTGCACCTAAAGCACATGAGGGTTTTATGCTAGGTTACGGAAAGGACTCGCACACCTACAATGTCTTCAACACCTATCACGCCAAGGTTGTTGAAACTAACGGCTTGCAAAGACAGCAATTACCTCGTGTGCCAGATAAACTGACCCCTAAGGAAGCTATTAAGCACAAGGCTACTGAAGATATCATTCCTAGTGCGGAACAACCCCTTGTTGAAGAAGTCGTCCCCAACACTGATGAAATTCAAGCAAGTGCACCTCAGGAAAATGCTACACATCAAATTCCTCAGCCCAACCAAAGTCTTCAACCAGATCATCCAAGGATTGCAAATGAAGTGGAACTTGACAAAATCCTCGATGACATCAATGTACCAGGTCCCCTCACTTGCTCAAAATCTTCACATTTAATTTACTTTTGTGCGCATTCCTCTTTTGTGTCTATCACATAACCCTCAAAAGTTGCTAAAGCCTTCATGGAACCTAGGTGGATTCAAGCCATGCAAGATGAACTTCTTTAGTTCAAGCTAAATGACGCATGGGAACTCGTCAAAAGACCAGATCCCCACAAGCACAATATCATCGACACCAAGTGGATCTACCGAGACAAGCAAGATGAGGATGGTTAGGTTGTGAGGAACAAGGCATGAATTGTAGCCTAGGGCTACACACAGGTAGAAGGAATTAACTTTGGTGAAACTTTTGCACCTGTTGATAGACTTGAAGGTATTCGAATATTACTTGCTTATGCTAACCATCACAATATTACTCTATATCAAATGGATGTGAAAAGTGTATTCCTCAATGGTAAGATTGAGGAACAAGTATATGTTGCTGAGCCTCCAGGTTTTGAAGACCCGAAGCATCCTGACAAAGTCTTCAGACTCAAAAAGGCACTCTATGGCCTCAAGCAAGCCCCTCGCGCGTGGTATGATATGTTCAAGGAATTCCTCATGAAGAAAGGCTTCAAACCTGGTTCACTTGATCCTACTCTTTTCATAAAATCCTATGACAATGAACTATTCATGTGCCAAATATATGTTGACGACATTATCTTTGGTTGTACTGACAAACGTTATAGTGATGAATTTGCCTACATGATGGGTGAAGAATATCAAATGTCCATGATGGTGGAGCTGAAACTCTTCTTAGGTCTGCAAATTCGTCTACAATGCAATGGCATCTTCATATACGAGGAGAAATACCTCAAGGATGTTCTTAGGAAATTAGGCATGCATGAATGCAAAGGCGTTAAAATACCTATGCCTACCAACGGTCACCTCTGCACTGACAAAAATGGTATAGATTTCGATCAGCAGGTATATCGTTCTATATTTGGCTCTTTATTGTACCTATGTGCATCTAGGCCAGACATTATGCTTAGTGTTTGCATATGTGCACGTTCTCAAGCAAAACCGAAGGAATCACACCATAAGGCTATAAAATATATTCTTCGATATCTAGCTCACACACCAACACTAGGATTATGGTACCCCAAGGGATCAAATCTTCACCTTGTTCGATATTCTGATTCTGATTATGCTGGTGACCGTGTGGATCGCAAGTCAACATCAGGCACATCTCATTTCCTCGGAAGATCTTTAGTCTGCTGGTCCTCAAAGAAGCAGAACTGCATATCACTCTCCACAGCTGAAGCTGAATTCATTGTTGTTGGATCTTGCTGTGCTCAACTAATATGGATGAAGCAAATCCTCAGAGATTATGACATCAACATGAAGAATGTGCCTCTATACTGCGACAATGAGAGTGCCATCAAGATCGCCTACAACCCAGTACAACACTCGAATACCAAGCACATCCAGATTCGTCATCATTTTCTTCGTGACCACGTACTCAAGGGCAATATCATCATCGACCATGTGAAGACTGATGATCAGCTAGCAGATATCTTCACAAATCCCTTGGATGAGAGAAGGTTTTGCAAGTTGCGGTGTGAGCTAAATATCCTAGAATCTTCAAATGTTTTGGAAACATGCACACATTATAACACTTATGCAAAATTGATGACTTAGATATGAAACACACAAAGTAATGATTTTATTCAATCAATGAAGAATATCACTCTAAGTGTGAAGAAATTAACGAAGAATTTGGTTCTCACGACCCTACGAAAATTGTAAGCGGCGCCTAAAATCATCATTCTTATATGGTGGGTCACGCCACCACCAAACTTTGAAATTATTAAATTTGGAATTATTCAAGGTTGAAATTCTTCAATGTGAGACTTTTCAGAAATTCCTCAAAAATTTCAAAGTCTTCAATTTTTTTAAATTCTGCAAAACCTTGTGTGACGATCTTCATTGACTATTTATATTATATTTTGGGCTTTCAATGTCCTCAACAACATTCACTTATTGTTAAATGTTCAAGTTGGTATTTCTTCCAAGTGAATGTGACCAGACCCGACTCCATCAAACCAGTCTATTCTCAATTCTTCATATGCATTCTATTAAACACTTGTTCAAAATCCGCATTGAGTCCTTGTTAGCTGAGGACTTGGCAAGAAAATCCACAAATTCAAAATTTTGTAAAAAAACATTACAACAGTAATCGCACCCACTACTCACGATAGGATAGCCATGATCTACACGGCTTTGATCGTGGGTAGCACGTGTCGTGCGGAGACGAAAGGGCAAGGGCATTTTCGTCCGAAGTTTTCGGTTCACACCATTTTCACCTCAACTATAAATAGCCCCTTACCCCCTTAGTCAAAATTCTTCTCTCCCTCTCGTCTTCTCCGCTAGAGCTCAAAACCTAGTGTTGCCGCTCGCATCCTCGACGCCGGTGAGGAACAACTTCATTGCCTCGACCTCGCCGTCACCGAAATCACGCCGACTGTGGAACATCTTCCTCCGCAGCCGCCGTAGCTGTCTTCAGTCGCAGTCAGGGCACTAAAGGTCTGAACCAAAGAACTTCTGCTTGTACTTCCCCAGTTCATCGAGTTCTTCACACAGGGTAATTAAAATCCTATTTTACTGCCCCTGTTGATCTCTTTATTCTCTTTAGATTCGTGAAATCAGTTTTTCCTCAGAAAATCTCTCAGCTGTGCACACCCATGTGTAGAACACTTGATGAATTTCACTAAGCCACAAAATTCTTCACGAGATTCCTCAATCGTGTAAATTTTTGAATCTGCACAACTCTGAACCCAAGATTAGAATGGTTAGTCAAATTCCTCAACCTAAGTAATTTTTCAATTTCCTCAAATCTATGAACGCATATGACTTCTCCAAATCCTTTGCACGTATACTCTGTTCACACGTACAAAATGTCTACTGATGAATCACTAGGTTCTCATCAAATTAACTCATTTGCAGCATTTATTGAAGAAACATTAGTTGTGTCCTTAGATTCCTCAAGAATACAAATTCCTGAGCAAAAATCTCAGCTGAAGAAAATGGAGGAAGATAGAAAACAGAAGGGTGGCAGGAAACATGAACAAAATACTGCTTTTGAAATCCCTAAGGAGATATATCGTGGGTACTGCACGCCCGATGAGGAAATTCATGGAAAAGAGACCATGGCAAAACGCAAGATAAGGCTTCAAAAGATTGAACGCAAATGGGCAAAGGAGTGGAAGGAATACATGTATGTCACTCCAAAGTATGCCAAGAAGTTTTCCCTCAAACCTCCTTGCAAAATATTGCCACAGGGAGACCAACAAGCGACACACCCCTCAAGCGTAGCCACAATTGAGGACTATCGTGATGAAAAAGACAAATATTTGTCTAAGCTGCAGAAAAAGGAAAACGCTGTTGACACAAAGTGTAATGAGGATTCTGCTGCTGCAGCTACTACTGCCACTTCTTCTGCTGCCGAGGCTTCTCCTACACAAAACCTCAAATAAGGTTCTGATGAAGAAACCAGGTCTCAAGGAAAATCACTCAACAGCACGGTCCAAAGAGAAAATTCCTCATAGAGTAGCAAGAACAACTGCCAAGTCCTCAACTGCAGCAAAGTCTTCACCTCCACTGGAGTCACAACTCAGTCAACATCAAACAAGAAATCCAAGTTCCTTAGTACCATCTCCCTCAGGCTCAACTTTCAAATCTTCACCTGGTTTATTGAAGACAAAGATGACCACTAGAATAGGAACAAGGACAAGCCCAAGCAAGATTGTCAACATACCTTTTTCGTTAGAAGGGAGTGAAGAATATGATGATGAAACCCTTCAAGCCATCATCAGAAACAAGCAAGAAAAAGTTGGACAAGCTACTGGCAACACCATTTCCCTCGCATTGGATCCCAAAGTTGTGGTGAACTTCATTGACCTTTGGTATGAGGATCCAAACACTCCAATTGATGATTTCAAACTTCCACCTGGACTCAGTCATATGGTCACTTCATTCATCAATGAGGCAAAATGGAAGGATCAGCAAGCCAAACAAGCTCGGGCTGCGAAGGTTAAAAAGGAGAAATACTTGAAGCAAAACATCCTTAACCTGACGTGTGAGAAACTTGTTTCTACTCAGGCAGAGCTGAAAACCCTCACAGACGCATATAGAAGTCTTCATGTGGACCAAATGGGTGTCAAAGTCGCAACTCATGCAATTGATGAATACAACAAGAGGGTTACATCTCCAAAGCAAGCAGAAAATCCTCAGCCCAGCTATACTGTAACATTTCTTGACTCTGATGAAGATGAAGTAGAAGGTGCTGATGAAATCACTCAACATATTCCAGCTGAAGAATCTGCCAGGCCTGACACCGCTCCTGTAATGCCTCATGAAAATGCTCCTTCAGCAAAGTCTTCAAAGGTGAAGAAAGTGACTCTTCCGTCTGCATCAGATGCGACGAAAAAAAAGTTGCTAAGAAGAAAGCGAACAAGAGAAATGCATCAACACCCTCAAAGTCTCCAGAGGCAAAACGTCTGAAGACTCTGCCTACTAAAGCCTCAGCTCCAGTGGATGTAACACCCTCAGCGTTGCACCATCCTACATGATTGTTCCATTTGGTGAAGAGCACATCATTCCAGAACAGGATGAAGAAATGAAGACCATCGCTCTGCTACTTCCCCACCAATTGATGAGGAAATTCAAGCTGACCAAATTCCTCAAGTATCAACACCTCCTCCACAAAACCCAAAAATGGGTGCTAAAGAAAAGGAGGCTGATGAAGACATTGGTAGTAGAACACGTGTTATCCATGATGAGTTCTAGGAAAAGACTCACCCAAACTCGCCAATAACAGCTCAAATTCCTCGAACTCATGCAGCCACTGAAATTCTGACTTGCTCTGATGAAAAGACCTCACATGTGAAATCAACACCAGACCAAGAATCAGTTGCATTAGTTGAAGAAACTGAAAAGGAAACTGTTGCACCAGAAACTACATCTGCTCCTTTGGCACATCAAATTCCTCACGCTGAATAACAAGCTCTAGATGAAAATGCCTCATCTCAGGATAGAAATACTGCCGCTGAAACTGCAATTGTAGGGGTAAATCGTGAAACTGCAGTTGTGGTGGCCAAAACTCCTCAAGATGAGCAACATCATAATCTTCAACCAAAAGTTCATCAGCCCTTCTCAAAGAGGCCAAAGTTTCAGAAGCAATACTTCTATGATGAACATTATTTCTTCACTAGAGAAAATCCTTACGATAGGCTTCGCATCAGGCACAGGAAGATCTGGACCAGAACTCAACTTAACTACTATGCTTCCGTGCTTTGCGGGAAAAGTAAGATATTTCATCACACCCACATTCCTCATTGCGACATGGAGGAAATTCCTTGCTTCACCCCAGTACTAAGTGTTCTTCACGATGCAGGGCTACTACCATTCTGCTCATATATTGGTGACTAGAATACTGACATTATTCTTCAGTTTTATGCCACACTGCATATCTCTGGTGACCCCAAATACATCAACTCGTGGGTCTTGGACTGGATGACACAACACACCCACTACAAAGCTCCATCCACTGAATTGCTTCGAGCTTTACCAATATCAATACCTTCAGATGAAACAATCAAACTCTATGATGAAAGAGAGCTGCCAAATCATCTAGTGGAAGTCCTCATGAAACCTTTGGCTCTCGGTCAACCTCCAAAGACAAGATTCCTAGTGAAGGAATTGAAGTATGTGTGCAAGACAGTTTACAGAATATTAGCATATTCCATCGCACCTATCAAAGGGCATGATAAGGAATAAGATGTTGTTGGGATCATGAAGAATATCCTGTTCAACTTGATTCATGGCAACAAAATGAATCTTCACGATTTCTTCTTGAGAACTTTGGATGCTAATGCCTTGTCACCATTTGAGCTCAAGATTTATGCGCCTTGGATCATGAGATTCACCAGAAACAGATCCACCATCAACTACCAAGATGACTATCAGAATCACCTCGGTTATCTGCCGCCTCTCAAAGTCATCAAGAAATATTTTGAACCTGTTGAAGGCAAAGACAAGTCAGTGATTGATGAAGGAAATCAGCCCGAGATGGTCAATTTCGCAAGGCTGCCTCCTATTCCTCATATGATGACACTCCCACTCAAGAATCTGATGACAAAGCAAAACCTCCAAGCCCAACTGCCCCAAGGGTGATGATTGACAAAGAGCTTCTCCTCAGTCTTCATCAGAAAGTAGATCACAATCACAAGTGGGTAAAATGCCAGTTTGGCTCCATTGTGAAAACCCTCAATGATACTCAAGATGCTGTGAAGAAAAATCACTATTATCTTCATGAGGTATTTGATCGCACTTGGGCCATATTATCTCATCTAAAGACTCCCAAGGAACTTGAAGAATTGGAATTCACTCGCGAATTTGATTGGTCATGGCCACCAATAAAGAAATTCAAGAATATTCCAGTTCTTGACCTTGAAGACAGCTCATTTTCTTCATTCCGCGCCGCTGATTCAAATGAATAACCTGCGGATACAACAACTGGCCCAACAAGGAAATCTAACTCGAAGAATGCTCGCGCCTCTTCCTCAACACATAAGTGAAGTTCTTTAGGGGCATTAGTCCTCAGTTTCGTCCCTTTTCGCCACTGGATGAAAAAGGGGGAGAAATTTGAGAGTTAGTCGTCAAGTGGGTTAATTTATGGGCTTATAAACTTTATTAAGTTACAAACTCTTGGATCTTCTGAAGTTTTTGATGTAATGAGTTGTAACTTAAGCCCGATGGTGTTCTGACACTTTTGAACATTTTTCCTCGCATGTTTATTCCTCAAATTAATTAATACATGCATGTTGAAATTCATCACACACCATTTTCATCATGCATTTCAAATTCCTCATACTATATGTCAAATGCTTGCATGAATTACAAGATACATGGGGAGATCTCCATGATATATATCATCAATGTGCATTTGCCGTCCAATGCAAATTCCTCAAATATGCACATCTTCAGGGGGAGTTTCTCTGTATCTTACCTTCAAATTGCTCAAAATCAGTACTTACATTTCATATTATTATTCCCGTTGAAAACTTAACCTATTTTTCATCAACCACCAAAAAGGGGGAGATTGTAAGTGCATCTAGTGCCCCTTAGTGATTTTGGTGGTTTGAATACTTATAGGTTAAGAGACTAATATGTTCGTGAGTGTACACAGACTCTATAAGTCGTTGAGGAGTTTGAGTTATTCGATGAATATCGACCCCTAAAAATGTATGTCTTCGGGTGAAGATTTTGGTATTTCCTTGAAGACTTTGATCGCGAAGAAATTGCGAAGAATCTGATTTTCCTCATGAAGATATGGAAGATGAGGAATTCGGTGTGTCCTGAAGAAAACACTCTGAAGACTTTGAAGCTTGAAGATTTAATCTTTTTGTTTCATTTTGTTCATACTTGAGTCATAGGAGCATCGTACTGTTAAAGGGGGTCGAGGTTAAACTATGGAACGAATTTCCTCATGATGTTCAACCCAAACCTACATCTACAAAAGCCTCAAAGTGAGAAACATGAGAGACATGAGGAGTTTCATAGTTGAAAGTTCTGACCGTTGCCGCGCCTCGCGCCACCTGTCCCAGATCTTATCCACCCAGAAGTCATATTATTAAAGGGCATTTATGTCAAATCATGTCGGAAGCTCCCTGGCTATAAATAACCACCCCCACAACCACTAGTTGGTCGGCTGCTCTCAGAGAAACTGACACCAGTCATTTAGAGAAACACAAATTCCTCAGAGCCTTTGAGTGAAAATCATCAAGTGAGGAAATATCCCAAACACCCAAACCCAAACCAAAACCCAAGTGATTGAGCATCACTCGAGAAGTTATTCCTGTGTGGAACCTATGCTTGTTACCTTTGAGGACCATGCATCCTCCAGACGGCTAGGCATCATGGTCCAGAGCATCCAGCTGTCAATTGTGGATCGCCGGGTGACCGAGTTTGTGAGGGTTTTGAAGTCTGTCCTGAAGACTTACCACAAGTGTTGGGTGAGGACTGTCTGTCCTTATCTCAAGGAGAATACGGTAGGGACTGTGTGTCCTTTGGTTTCAATACCAAGCCGCTCCAAACCAGACGTACAACTGTCACAACAGTTGGAACTGGGTCATCAACAACTGTCTTCATCGACCTACTGGTTCTATTTCCTCAACTCTCTCATCTCCTCAATAACATGTTGAATACTTTCACCTATACTATTTGAAGAATATGACTGAAGACTTTCTCTGTATTCCTCACTTCAAATTCTTCACGTGAGTTATTCTTCACCTGCTTATCCTGTACTTGTGACCTGTGCAAATCGAATCTCTGAAATCACGTTGAGTACTTTGATGTAGACGTTTTTGCACTTCTGGCTTTGTACTATTTCCGCTGCACTCAGTTCATAACTGAGGACTTTCCTCACTAGGAATTTCCTCAGTGATGAAATTTTAAAAATCGCCTATTCACCCTCTGATAACCCACACGTATAGGGGATCGCAATAGTTTTCGAGGGTAGAGTATTCAACCCAAATTTGTTGATTTGACACAAGGGGAGCCAAAGAATATTCTCGAGTATTAGAAGTTGAGTTGTCAATTCAACCACACCTGAAAGACTTAGTATCTGCAGCAAAGTTTTAGTAGCAAAGTAGTGTGATAGTAACGGTAGTAGCGGTAACAGTAGCAGTAGTGACAGTAGTAGCGGTAAAGTAACTTAGCAAGGACCAGTATAGGAAACTCTCGTAGGCATTGGATCGGTGATGGATAATTATGTCGGATGACATTCATCATGTAACAGTTATAACATAGGGTGATATGTAACTAGCTCCAGTTCGTCAATGTAATGTAGGCATGTATTCCGTATTTAGTCATACGTGCTTATGGAAAAGAACTTGCATGACATCTATTGTCCATCCCTCCCGTGGCAGCGGGGTCCTAATGGAAACTAAGGGATATTAAGGTCTCCTTTTAATAGACAACCGGAACAAAGCATTAGGACATAGTGAATACATGAACTCCTCATACTATGGTCATCTCCGGGAGAGGTTCCGGCAATTGTCACTCCGGGGTTGCCGGGTCATAACACATAGTAGGTGACTACAACTTGAAACATAAGATCAAGAACACACATATATTGATGAAAACATATTAGGTTAAGATCTGAAATCATGGCACTCGGGCCCTAGTGACAAGCATTAAGCATAGCAAAGTAGTAGCAACATCAATCTTGGAACATAGTGGATACTAGGTATCAAACCCCATCAAAACTAACTCGATTACAAGATAGATCTCATCCAACCCATCACTGTCCAGCAAGCCTACGACGAGATTACTCACGAACGATGAAGAGCATCATGGAATTGGCGATGACGGATGGTTAGTGATGACGACGGCGTCGATTTCCCCTCTCCAGAGCCCAGAACGGACTCCAGATCTGCCCTCTCGAGGAAGAACAGGTGTTGGCGGCGGCTCCGTGTCGTGAAACGCGATGAACTCTTCTCTCTTAATTTTTTCTGGGCGAGAGAGAATATATAGAGCTAGAGTTGGAGGCTACGGAGCTATGAGGGCCTCACAAGCCTGCCAGGTGCGACCTAGGGGGGGCGCCTCCTGGGCTTGTGGGCTCCTGGCTCCGTGTCTCCAGGTAATTCTTGCGCCAATATTTTTTATATATTCCACCAAAAATCCTCGTAAATTTCCAGGTCATTCCGAGAACTTCTATTTCTGCGCAAAAACAACACCATGGCAATTCTGTTGAAAACAGCGTCAGTCCGGGTTAGTTCCATTCAAATCATGCAAATTAGAGTCCAAAACAAGGGAAAAAGAGTTTGCAAAAGTAGATACGATGGAGACGCATCAACCTCCTCTAGTCGATATAACACACTTTCACATGGAAGAATCAAAAATATATAGATACGTTGGTGACATATGTGACACCTTGTTGATTGCGTTGGTTTCCCTCCAAGCTTAAAGGGTGAGGTAGCATAGTGACAACAAGTATTTCCCTCAGTTATGAAACCAAGGTATCAATCCATTAGGAAGATCAACAAGACTATATAAGCGGTACCTACACACAAATAACAAATCCTCGGAACCCAACACATGTAGGGTTGTCAATCCCTCGTGGGTAAAATAAAGCAGTGAAAAGATAGATTGATAGATGCAAATAAAGTGATGCTAAATAAAAAGCAGCAAGATATTTTTGGGTTTTGATAATATAGATATGAAAATAAAAGAGAAAATAAAATGCAAAGTGAATAGTAAAATAGACCTTGCAAATAGATGATGCAAAATAGACCCGAGGCCGTAGGTTTCACTAGTGGATTTTCTCGAGAAAATAGCAAACGGTGGGTAGACAAATTACTGTTGGGCAATTGATAGAAGAGCGAGTATCTATGACGATATCCAAGACAATGATCATGTATATAGTCATCACGTCCAAGACAAGTAGACCGATATCTGCGTGCATATACTACTATTACTCACACATTCACCGTTATCCAACATGCATCGAGTGTATTAAGTTCATGGAGAAACGGAGTAGTGCTTTAAGAACAATGACATGATGTACACAAGATCTATTCATGTAGGAATAGACCCATCATTTTATCCTTAATAGCAATGATACATGCGTGCATGTCTCTTTCACTTAGATTGAGCACCGCAAGATCGAACCCATCACAAAGCAACTCTTCCGATTGCAAGATAAAAAGATCAAGTTGGCCAAACAAAACCCAAATATAGGAGAAGAAATACATCGCTATAATAATCAAGAATGGATATGATTTCATAGATGTGATCATAAACTCACAATTCATCAGATCCCAACAAACACACCGCAAAAGATAGAGTTACATCAAATAGATCTCTAAGAGACCATTGTATTGAGAAACAAAACGAGAGAGAAAGCCATCTAGCTACTACCTACAGATCCGTAGGTCTGATATGAACTACTCACGCATCATCGGAGGAGCACCAATGAGGATGATGAACCCCTCTGTGACCGCGTTCCTCTCCCAAACGAGCTCTAGATTGGAGTTCATGGCTTCTGGAACTTGCAGCGGCTGAAATGATTTTTCGTCCTCTCCTATACGATTTACGGAATATTGGGGCATTTACAGAGCTCAAAGGCAGTGGAGGAGGTGCCCGAGGCCCCCACTACCCACCAGGGCACGCCAGGGTCCGAGAGTGCGCCCTGGTGCCTAGTTGGCCGCCTGGGCCTCCCTTGATGAGCATCCTTGGTCCTCAAGTTTCCTTCTGGTCCAAAAATATCTCCAAAAAGTTTCGTGGCATTTGGACTTCATCTGGTATTGATTTTCTGCGAAGAAAAAAACAACAACTGGCACTAGGAACTATGTCAACAGGTTAGTCCCAAGAAATGATATAAAGTTGCTATAAAATGATTATAAAACATCCAAGAATGATAATATAATAGCATGAAACAATCAAAAATTATAGATACGTTGGAGACATATCATCATCCCCAAGCTTACTCCCTCCTCGTCCTCAAGTAGGTAAATGATAAAAACAGAATTTTTGACGTGGAGTGCTGCCTAACATGTTCATTATATTATTTTCTTTTTAGCATGGACATATGGACTTGTAGATGATTCAAAGCAATACTCTATAATTTTACATGAAAACTTCAATACTCAAGCATGTCATCAAGCAACCAAGTCTTTCAAAATATCAACGCTAAAGAACGCTATCCCTAGCCCATCATGCTCCATCATTGAGCCATTAATGCAACACCCCCAAATAATAACTACATCGAATGCTCAAGTATGATAACATTGTTCCTTAGATTGGTGCTTTATAAGAGAAGATGTATACACAAATTTAAAACAAAAATCGCATAAAGTAAATAGATAGGCCCTTCGCAGAGGGAAGCAGAGATTTGTAGCGATGCTAGGGCTCAGAGAGAAAAATTTAGAGATAAAATATTTTGGTTGGTATGCTTTTCCTGTCAACGAAAATGACTAAGAGTTCCCAATATATTCCATGCTAAACAAATCATAGGTGGTTCCAAACTTAAATTAAAGTTTATTTCTTTTTCAACCATTTTTTCACACTCCATGGCTTGCCGCATCCATGGGTAACGTCCATACCAACACTTTCCAAGGAATTTATTATTTGACAACATAAAATATTTTCTTTGCATTTCGGGACTGGGCATCCCCATTACCTCCATACTCTCGTGCAATGACAAGTGAATAAACACTCATCTTGAGAATAAGCTATTTGATATGGAAGATACAGGCCACCCCACGGTGCTTCATGAGCGGTACGGGCACACAAAACAAAAATATATTTTGAACATTAGAGTTGGCACTTGCAATATTACTTAGAACGCCGTTGAAATACCGCATATAGGTAGGTATGGTGGAATCATTTGGCACAACTTTGGTTTACGATTTGGATATAAAAGCAGTGTTCCCGCTTAGTACAAGTGAAGGCTAGCAAATAG